>NW_026057582.1:56206137-56266137 GCF_023721935.1 Panthera uncia | reverse complement strand
CACGTATTCTGAAGTCTCAATTATTCCTCCGATGCTTTTTATTTTTTAATTGAAAAAAAAGCTAGATCCCAACAACGTCTTTGTACAAAACCTGGAAAATCTACGAGATAGGGTTAAGAATGAGTGTTAGAAGATAGGTAAATTTTAAGAAGCTGTCAGTGAGGTACAGGGGCACCTGGGTGGCTCAGTTGGTTAAGCATTCAACTTCGGCTCATGTCATGATCTCGGTTTGTGGGTTCCACCGCATGTCAGACTCTGTGCTGACACCTCAGAGCCTGGAGTCTGCTTTGGATTCTGTGTTGCCCTTTCTCTCTGCCCCTCCCACACTCGTGCTCTGTCTCTCTCTGTCTCTCGAAAAAATAAATAAACATTTTTTTTTTTTAAAGCTGTCAGTGAGGTACAATTTACAACCAGGAATCAGTGATTTTGGAGATCATTTCTTCCTTTTTATTTTTCAACTTGCATATACTCTTTCATCCAAGCCACCTGTTTGACATATTATGTCTGCAAAGACATATTCTTGCAAAGAGAGGCATTATTTTGGGATCACCTCCTATCTCATATAACAAAGGCATTTCCTTTTGTAATCCTTTTGGAAATATCTTTATAATGAACTTTTCACCTCTAGATTAGCCTTATTGTTTATCCCTGTTTCCACGACATACTATTTTTGGATATATTTATATTTTCAATATATTTATATATTTTTATATTTATATATATTTATTTATATATATTTGTATTTTCAAGTATCTATTGCCATCTTTTCTTTTGATAACCTTGTAAAAATATGGAAGAACTAATATACACCTACTTATTTTCTACCATTTGTAGTACACTAACTTCAATTTGTAAGTTTCTTCTATAGTCTTCTTCACATCTACATCCCTCAACTTCTTGGCTTCTCTCATCTGTACTCTTATGATATTAAGGTGGAAAACATTAATAAACATTCTATGATTATGAATAGGTACACAAATCTTTGCCTAAAAGCTGGCTTTAAAGGCTAAAAAGGAATATACAGTATTTACCTTATATTGATATGAATATAATGTTCACTGTTGTATCAGACAGTTATGATATATGGCAAGCAAACACAAAATATCAATGGAATAGACAATAAGCATTTATTCCTCGCTCACTCATCTACATGTTAACTGGAGTTCCATCGATCATAGGTGGGCTCAGTTTTCTCCAGGTCTCAAGCTCATATTGGGCCCATTTCACATATCCTAATATAGCAAGGCAGTCTAAAGAAGGCTCCTCTCATTGAAGCGGGGGGAAATGTGAGAGGAAAACCTCAGACAGGAAAGCACGTTTTAAAGATTTTTCTTTGCTATATCTGCTAATATTGCATTAAACAAAGCAAATCACTTGGCCAAGTCCAAAGTAAAAGGGTGGTGAAACACATCCTGACCTTGCTAAAGCAATAACAGTATGTTAATGTGTACTCTAAAATTGTGGTAAAAACACAGATCAATAATTCAATGTAACAAAATTGCATAATTGCATTTTCAAATGAAATCCTACAAGTCTATTTCCTTTCTACACAACAATTTATCTTTTCATTTTTTTCTTTTGATATGCAATTTCATCCTTAAGTAGTTGTAGCTATTCTAGTGTAATGTCTACTCTGTAGAATTTTTGCCTTAAATAAATCCAGTCTGAGATGGCTCTATTCTCATCTTTCTCTTATTTTTAATTACTTTTCTCTAGCTGTGCACTGAAGCTATTGTTTTCAGAAATTCTGCTTTTTTAAAAAAATATTTTTATTTATTTTTGAGAGAGAGACTGAGCATGAGTTGGGGAGGGGTAGAGAGAGAGGGAGACACAGAATCCAAAACAGGCTCCAGGCTTCGAGCTGTCAGCACAGAGGCCAACGTGGGGCTTGAACTCAGGAATGGCGAGATCATGACCTGAGCCAAAGTCGGTTGCCCAGCCAACTGAGGCACCCAGGTGCCATCTGCTTTTTTTTTTTTTTTTTGAGATTAGACATAACATTTCTTGGTCCCCTGTCTTTATCTTTATTAGGTGCCACCTTGATTTTCTGAAGCTCATTCTCAAGTAAACTCTTAAGAGTTGAGGTAAACTCACTGAAATCTGCTAATATGACCTGTCCTTTAATCTACCTTTATGTTTGATTATGAGAGTTTAACTGGACATCTAAGTTTAGACAAAAAAATTGAAATCTTTATTAAAAATTAACTGATGAGAATTATGATGCTCTATGTGACTTTTGTTGTTTGTATTTGACCTATATTTTCTTTTATGAAAAATTTAAATTTCTTCTTATAATCAAATCTTTCAGAGTTCACAATGTTAAGTTTCTAAATATGATAATGGGGTAATATTAAAGTCATATCTTTGATCATTTTTATCCTAAAAAGGTATACTTCTTTCCTCATGTACCTAAAAAACAAATGAACAAACAAACATCCTTATGCTATAGGCATAGTACTCCACAGAAAGTTTTTGGGGCACCTGGGTAGCTTAGTTGGTTGGGCATCCGACTTCGGCTCAGGTCATGATCTCACCATCCGTGGATTTGAGCCCCGCGTCGGGCTCTGTGTAATAGTTCAGAGCCTGGAATCTGCTTCAGATTCTGTGTCTCCCTCTCTCTCTGCTCCATCCCCATTCATGCTCTATCTCTCTGTCTCTCAAAAGTAAATAAACTTAAAAAAAAAAAAAAAGAAAGCTTTCTTTCTGTGTCTATTACCAAGTTGGTCTGTTTTCAACCTGCTCAGTGGCTTTCTTCCTGCTTTTTAAGTAAGTGTGTAAGATTCTATATTGTTCTGGATCTTGGTGAGAAGACAAATACACCCGTTGTAAAAAAGCATTAATGTCATTATGGATGTTATTCAACACTATTTATGCTTAGTCTAGTATTTCAGCTACTTGAATTTCTCAGTAATTTACTCCTACTATTGGGTAGGTTGCACATAAAAATGTTTGGCATTTTCTGTACTTGTTACCTTTGTTTAAATATATATAATTGCATTAAAATGGGTTTATATGTAATATTATTGGTGCATATATATTCACATTAAATATTTGTTTTCTGGGGTGAAAATTCTCCAGCCCTGCTCACCTCCCACTTATTCTCTGAGCTGTAGCTAGTGTGATCTTTTGAGAAGCAGTTATATAATATTACTGCAGGTCGCCGAACCTTTAGTATGGCTCTGTTGCCTTAAAACTAACATTGAAATCCAATATTAAGATGTACAAACCCTTCCATGACCCAGTCTCTGCTAATCAAAGTACCTCATCTCTATTCAGTCTCCTCATAAAAATCTGATTCGTCTCTAACCTGCCTACTGTACCCCCACTATCACTGCCCAGCTGTATCTAACATCCAAATAATTCGATATCTTCTTCCCTTTTTTTGGAAAAAAATGTTCCATGACACTACTTTCAGTGCCAGCAGCCTCATTTCCCTGACTCCCCTGCTGCCCCAATTATCCCTGTCAATTCATTAAATGGTCTCACCTTGGCCTTTTATATTTAAAGTTATCTCTTTCCTGACAGTCATACTAAGCTGCATCTTTCTCTTTTATATTCCAAACATGAATTTATGTCTCTGACGTAAGACCAATTACTTTTAGATTCTGAAATTTTCAATTTTCAAAATTAAAAATTTTGACCACTTTATCACGATGTTGATGCCACAGCTACTTTTTTTTAGTTTTTTTCACTTATCATTTTCATCTGTGAATAGTCCATACCAAAAGTAATCCTCACCTTCTAGAAAATAATTATGCTTCCTTTTATTTCTATTTCTTTTTTTCCCCAGCTTTATTGAGGTATAGCTGACATAAAATGATAATATCTTTAAAGTATATACAATAATATAGGTATACATTTGATAGAGGTATGCATTATAAAATGATTTAACACATCCATGCCCTCACATAGATAACATTTTTTATTGTTGGTCATGGTGAGAATACCTAAGATCTACCCTGGTAGCAAATTTCAAGTATATTATATGGTAGTACTATAGTTACCATGCTGTATGTTAGATCCTCAGGTCTTACTCATCTTGTAACTAAAAATTATGCATATTGGACTTCAAACTGATTTCTAAATATAGTTGATGGGGAAATCATGGTGACTACTAATATCTTGATAGAGAAAAATAAAACTGGAAGACATAAATCAAAGTGATCTATTTAAACATGAGGAACATTAAGTAAATGTTTTACACATACTGCTTTATTTATCCCTATCTTAACTTATTTTTATTTTATTTATTTTTTTTGTTTATTTATTTATTTTATTTTTTTTTAATATATGAAATTTACTGTCAAATTGGTTTCCATACAACACCCAGTGCTCATCGCAACAGGTGCCCTCCTCAATACCCATCACCCACCCTCCTCTCCCTCCCACCCCCCATCAACCCTCAGTTTCTTCTCAGTTTTTAACAGTCTCTTATGCTTTGGCTCTCTCCCACTCTAACCTCTTTTTTTTTTTTTTTCCTTCCCCTCCCCCATGGGTTTCTGTTACGTTTCTCAGGATCCACATAAGAGTGAAACCATATGGTATCTGTTTTTCTCTGTATGGCTTATTTCACTTAGCATCACACTCTCCAGTTCCATCCACGTTGCTACAAAAGGCCATATTTCATTCTTTCTCATTGCCACGTAGTATTCCATTGTGTATATAAACCACAATTTCTTTATCCATTCATCAGTTGATGGACATTTCGGCTCTTTCCATAATTTGGCTATTGTTGAGAGTGCTGCTATAAATATTGGGGGTACAAGTGCCCCTATGCATCAGTACTCCTGTATCCCTTGGATAAATTCCTAGCAGTGCTATTGCTGGGTCATAAGGTAGGTCTATTTTTAATTTTCTGAGGAACCTCCACACTGCTTTCCAGAGCGGCTGCACCAATTTGCATTCCCACCAACAGTGCAAGAGGGTTCCTGTTTCTCCACATCCTCTCCAGCATCTATAGTCTCCTGATTTGTTCATTTTGGCCACTCTGACTGGCGTGAGGTGATATCTGAGTGTGGTTTAACTTATTTTTAAAGACTATTTTGAATGGATAAAGGATATATATATATATATATATATACACATATACATGTATATACATGTATATGTATATACACACACTTATATATGGTATATATAAAATGGAATGTTACTCAGCGATAAAAAATAAAATGTTGCCATTCATGACAACATGGATGAACCTAGAGGATATTATGCTAAGTGAAATAAGTTAGACAGGAAAAGTCAAATACTATATGATTTCACTTATATGTGCAATCTAAAATACAAAACAAATGAATAAACAAACAAAACCAGAAATAGACCCACAAAAACAGAAAACAAATTGGTGGTTGCCAGAAGGGAAGAGATGGGGGATGGGTGAAATAAGTGAAGAGTATAAAGAGATACAGACTTCAAGTTACAAAATAGGGGTACCTGGGTGGCTCATTCAGTCAAGCGTCTGACTTCAGCTCAGATCATGATCTCGCAGTTCGTGGGTCAGAGCCCCTCATATCGGGCTCTGTGCTGACAGCTCAGAGCCTAGAGCCTGCTTCGGATTCTGTTTCTCCCTCTCTCTCTGCCCCTCCCCCACTCGTGCTCTGTCTCTATCTCTCTCTCTCAAAAAAAATGAATAAATATTATAAAAATTTAAAAAAACCACAAATTTCCATTTATAAAATAAGTCATAGGGATGAAACGTACAGCATAGGGAATACAGTCAAAAATAGTGTGATGATTTTGTGTGATAACAGATATCTACCTTTTTCATGGTGAGCATTTCATTGTGTATATAATTGCTGAGTCATTATGTTGTATGCCTGAAACTATTATAATATGGTATATCAACTAGACCCCAATACATTTTTTAATTAAAAAAAAAACAGAAAAAGACTTTTTCAGAGAAGTTTTGGACTTACAGCAACATTGAGAGGAAGGAACAAAGATTTCCCATATATTGCCTGCATAGGTATAGATACACATGCACAGACCCCACCTCCCCCATTATCAATATCCCCCCCAGCAGAGTGCCACTTTTGTTACAACTGATCAATCTACATGGATGCATCATAATCACCCCTATCTATAGTTTACATTAGAGTTTTCTTTTTATGTTTGACATTGTATGGGTTTGCATAAAAATATGTATCCATTATTATAGTGTCATAAGAGTATTTTCAATGCCTTAAAATTCTTGTGTGTTCCACTAATTCATCTCCTACCTCCCTGAACTCCTGTCAACCATTGATCTTAATGTCTGCAGTTTTGCCTTTTTCAAAATATTATATAGTTGGAATCATACCGTGTATAGTCTTTTCAGACAGGCTTCTATCACTTAATAATATGCATTTAAGGTTCTGTATCTTTTCATGGTTTGATAGCTCATTTTTTTCAGCATTGAATAATATTCATTGTCTAGATGTACCATAGTTTATTCATTCATGTACTGAATGACATCTTGGCTGCTTCTGAGTTTTGACAATAATGAATAAAGCTACTGTAAACATCCATACTCAGCCTTTTGTGGGATATAAGTTTCAACCCCTTTGGATAAAAACTAGGGGTGGGCAATTGCTAGATTGTATGCTAAGAGTGTGTTCAGTATTAAGAAACTGTCAAACTGTCTTCCAAGGTAAGTGTACCATTTTGCATTCACGCCAGCAATAAAAGAATTGTGGTTGCTCCACATTCTTGTCAACATTTGACATTGTTGACTTTAGATTAGATAGTACTTTAGATTGATAGATAGATAGATAGTACTTTAGATAGATAGTACTTTAGATTGTTCCATTTTAATGGGTATGTTGTGGTATCCCAAATTTATTTTAATTTGCATTTTCTTAATGATGTGTGATGTGGGGCATCTTTTCGTATGCTTATTTGTCATCTGATATCATCTTTAGTGAAATGTTTTAGTCACTTTGGGCTACCTAACAATTAGCATAGTTTGGGTAGCATATAAACACAAAAAATTAATTTTTCACTATTATGGGTTTGGAAGTCCGAGATCATCCTGTGAGTTTTGTCTCCATAAAATAGAATTCAACCAGAGAAAATGGATAAGACCAAAAAAGTATTTTATAATTTTGAGAAGAATCTGGATATTTTGCTAAATGGGCAATTAAGAAAGGGGAGAATATGATCTATAATTACCTGTGTAAAGAATTATTCCACAGTATATATATGCAGAATGTATGTAATTGGTTTTAACATAGAAAGCAGTGTGAGCTCTAGCCTCATTAAAGTGTCAAGATCTTGATCAAGTCCCGCATTGGGTTCTGTGCTGACAGCACAGAGCCTGCTTGGGATTCTCTTCACCCTCTCTCTCTGCCCCTCCCCTGCTCTTGCATGCACATGCTATGGTTTCTCTTTCTCTCAAAATAAATAAATAAACATTAAAAAAAAGATTAGAGAATAATTCTTAAAGTAGTAACCTAAGAGAAAGTGAGAATAAATTCACTTTGAACTAGCAAAATAATTAAAAGGGCTCAAAATCATCTAAGACTGAGAATGAGGATCGTGAGAAACTTAGAAGACCATGGGTGAGGGGAAGGAAAAAAAAAAGTTAGAGAGGGAGGGAGGCAAACCATAAGAGACTCTTAAAAACTGAGAATAAACTGAGGGTTGATGAGGGGGTGGGTGATGGGCATTGAGGAGAGCACCTGTTGGGATGAGCACTGTGTGTTGTATGGAAACCAATTTGACAATAAATTTCATGTTAAAAAAATGCGTTTTGTTGTTTGACATATATTAAACAACATCGAAATTTAAAGTAGTACCAACATTAAAGTGAAGCTGGGTCAGGAATTCTTCATGGAAAACATATTAGGGTTTATTTTTTAACAACTCTATCCATTTTATACTATCTATTTTTGACTTTCCATAAGAATCGAAACTGATGCACTTCTGTAACATTTGCTTTTAGTTTTGATTAAAAACGAATTCCTTGGTCTTCCTTCCTTCCTTTCTTTCTTCCTTCCTTCCTTCCTTCCTTCCTTCCTAAATGTTTATGTATTTATTTTTGGCAGACAGAGAGCACAAACAGGGGAGGGGCAGAGAGAGAGGGAAACGCAGAACTGGAAGCAGGCTCTGGGCTTCGAGATAGTTTTTCAGCCTTTCTCTGTCATATGAAGAGAGCCTTTCTCTATCATATGCACTTATCTGTGCATTTCTCTGAATCTTTATGGTTGTTGAACCTGTTTTCTCTCACTTAAACCCCTGATAAACATCTAATTTATGCTTCATTAAATACTATAGACAGCAAATTCTATACAACAGATTTCTGTGTGTGTGTGTGTGTGTGTGTGTGTGTACTTGAATTATTCTCACATATTAACTCCAACTTTCAATCTTGTAATAATTGGATCCTCACCACAAATCACCAGAATGCTTCTGTATAAAGAATTCCACCCTGTGGACATAGCTGAGCTCACCAGGGAGAACATTGATACAGGAGCTATTCTCACCACAGTAGCCAGTCTGTTCTTTTCAGAGATTCTCCAACCTGCTTCTCAGGAATTATTCGTTTCTACTAAGAGAATCTACTAATCTTGAGGATGGATAATTGGCTTATCCCTGATGTGAAAAATTGTACAATATGTTCCTCACCAGGGTATTAATTCTTAAGTGGAAAGCAGACTTTCAATTGACTACTATGGCACGCAACCTGCCTTGTGTTTACGCTACAGTTATTAGAGATTTCCATATGTTAAAAATCCCTACCTCTCCAGGGGACCATGTTTCCCTGGGAATTACACCTGGAAATCTCCAAACTAAGGTAAGCACAGAGTACTCAGGATTACTACCTAGAGGGATAGGAAACTTTTTTCATGTGCACAATTTGGGCTGCTCTTCCAACAGCAAGAATACAAGCAACCAGAAAAATTCAACCAGAATTTATTATTATCCTGGCAGAAGTAAAAAAAAAAAAGACTAATATTATTCTAGAGGTCTAGGTTACATTTATTAACCAGCGTTCAAGCACTGCTCTGAATTATTTTTGCTGAGACAAAAGAATTAGTTAATGGATCATGCTGCATCAATATAAATAGCATTGGTTGGGTGAAACAATATGCACTATACATCAGGAAAAGGCCACCTGATTTCCTAAGATTAAACTCAACTGCTCATTAAGACATGTTACTATGGCCTAGGCTTACCAATTAGATATGTGTACTCATTTAAATTTAGAGGGACTCATAATGAATTTGCTTCTAATTATTTGTCTTATTATTTCTCTTATTTCTCTTAGTTGATTTTCATATCCATTCAGTCCTACATATTAGTAATGAGCTATTTCACATCAGATGATAAGAGCTCTTGCTACAAGAAAATAATAAAAGAATGCTAACGATTTATTTTAGTCAAAGTTAAGATAATATTTGTATAATCTTCTAATAATAAGACCAGAATTTTTTTATTAATATGTAATTAAATACCATAGTATTCAACTTTTCAAGTACAAAGCAGTGTTTATTTAGTGTATTCACAAAGATGTACAACCATGACCACTATCTATTTTCAAAACATTTTATATTTAATTTTTTTAATGTTTATTTTAATTTTTGAGAGAGAGAGAGAGATCGCAAGGTGGGCAAGGGCAGAGAGAGGGGGAAGAAAGTTGGTCCCTCAACCAACTGAGCCACCAAGTGCCCCGAATATTTTCTGCTTGTATAAATTTTTGTGTATATTCTTTGGAGGAGTAGCTATTCAGATTTTTGCCCATTTTAAAATTTGGTTATTGGTCTTTTCATTGTAGAGTTGTAGGAATTCTTTCTTTTTTAAAAATTTTATTTGTTTATTTTGAGAGAGAGAGAGAGAGAAGAGCAGGAGCAGGGGAGGGGCGCAGGGGAGGGGCAGAGACAAAGGGAAAGAGAGTTCTAAGCAGGCTCTGTGCTGCCAGTTTGAACTCACAAACCGTGAAATCATGACCTGCGCTGAAACCAAGAGTTGAAAGCTTAACCGTTTGAGCCACCCAGGCACCCTGAGATCTCTTTTTTCTTGATGTGACATGTAACTTGAAGTCTGGATCCACTGAAACCATTTGCTTCTTTCAGGGAGGCCAGTTGGAGGAGGAAGCTGACATGGAGAGGAAAGAATAGTTGATATAAGCAAAAAGTGATTGAACAAGAAACCTTGATGTCAGGAATAAAAAAAAAAGTCTTTGGCTAGCCTTTGCTCTTTTAGCTGGTTTTAGTTGCATTATCATGTAACCAACTTTTGAAGGTAGCAGATACATAAATCACACAGGATTGTTATTTTTTATATAAACAACATATGTATACTTAAGAACATAGCATATATCCATTATCTGCATAAAATCTCTACCTTGATTGACAAACTTTGGCTAGGTTAAGAAGAGGAGTTCCATATCAAACTTATAGTTGAGTTTCACACATCTTTAATTCTAATATAGATCAAGTTTCCACCAATAAAAAATAACATGCACTTGTATTAGTCAGTCAACAACACTGTAAATAAATGATTTAGAGTTGCATGGCACTTATCTAGCTCCAAGGACTATTAATCTGGTTGAAGAAATATCTAAGAATTTTTGTTCGAGGGCAAATATTTTTTATACTTATGTAACTAATATATAAATACTATTTCATACTAGCATATCTGTGACCAAGACCCAATTCACAAATTCTTTGTTGTTTTTCTTTCATGTATCAATGCGTTTACACTGATTTATAGGTATTTTGATATAAATATCAATGTGTCTTATAAAATCATAATTATATTAAATGAGATACATATGTCATTATTTGCTTTTACTCAAAATACACACATAGACACTGATTCGTTAGTATCTTCTGTTTTTTTAAAAGTAAGCTAAAAGAAATACAATATGGTTACAGTCATTTAAACTGAATATTCTTTTATTATACTGTAAGTGAAGCTTCTGTATATCAGTATCTCTCAAGCTAGAGAGAAAAGAAAAACATGAAATGTTTACAGGTTTCCAGTTTATAAAGAAGTCTACATAAAAATTGAGTTTAAGTGCTACTTAACTAAAATGATTTGAAGTGTTGGTGAGATTAAAAATCATTCTCTGCTTTGGAGGATTTTCATTTGTTTGCTTGAACTATGTAATTGTTCAATGTCTTTACTTATTGGTTTAACAAAAATTTATATCACATTTACTCTGTAAAGATCGCAGACGTAGAAACTGGAAGTGCAGAGTGACCTAGGACAGGAGTCCCTACTTTCAAAGGACTTATATTCTCCCCTTGCTGGAATGCTGTGAACTTTCCCAAGTTTATGATTATCAGTCACCACACTACTGCTTTATTTCTAAATGCTAATTTTTCCTTCTACCCTCTAGTCTTTTAGCCTGTGGTCAAATTGTCTACCATCTGTACAACTGTCTCTGATTACTTCTTTCTTGCATTATAGAAATTATAACCATATTAGTGGAAGTTAAAATGTATTAAATTTTTAAAAATTATGCACATTTTAATATTATGATTGCACATGACATGGCTTTACTTACAAGGTAGAAAAATACATCTCTCACTAATTTTGGAGATTTAGCTAAATTTTTTATAATGACATTAATGTATATATTTACTGATATAATACATATTAAAGAGCTACTATGTGATAAGCACTGCTAACTTTAAGCAAGTCTATTGACTATTGAGAATTTTCTTTAAAAATCTAATCAAAGAGGAAAATACATAATTTTGGAAACAAAATAGTACAGAGATAATGACTTGCCCAAAGGAAGAGTCAGTTTGCATTGTACCAATATTTCACACAGGGCTAGAAAGTCTTATCTTGGTAAAACCACATGCATTGTGCATTTTTTTCCTCTGGCTTAAATGTATTCTTTGATATTTTATGAATTAGTTTAGAAGGGCTTTGAAAAGATGCATTTTAGAAAACATATTTTCCCTCTGTGGTTTCCCAAGATTTTGTTTTTTTATATTAAAAAAATATAGTTTCTAAACACATGTCAAGGAAATGCTGTTCATTGTTCTATTTTATATATGTAAATATTATCAGCATGAATGTATTGATGATAATAGGTATCCAGAATATAATGCTTTATACACAATTCAGGTCATTTGAATATTTATATTATTACTGGAAACATTTTAGCTAATAGTTTTAGTTTTAAGTTATGATTATGGTTTGGTGTATGGAAGCCAATATGTACTTATAATTGACATTAAATTTGGACTGACTAAAATAGTACAAAAAATAATGAAAATTTTCAATCACACTAGTTACAGAAAAGCGTTCACCATATAGATATATAAAGTACACATATTCATAATCTCACCACCTTGACACTAATGTTTGAAATTTTCATGGACCTTCCCTCTTCTTTTCTTATAAAAATGAAATATATAATACATAGTGCTATATCTTCTTTTTATTTATTACGGTTTGATGACTGAAGAGTTATTCTTCAGTGCTCCAAGACATGGTTTTCTTGGCTGCAGAAGATTATTTTATATGGATGCATTGTAATTTTGATATTATTGTCAAATTTAGGACAATTATGTTGTTTCCAACTTATTCTCCAAGGTAAAGAGCTATGTTGTGAACAATCTATATGCCAGCCCTTAGAGAATGACTATATTTTGCTTTTACGTAAAAGAAATTAGAAATAAATATACCTATGTATTGATCATGAAACATATTAACAAATTATTCACCAGACAGTTGTACTAATTTACAAATGGCACTCACCATATCAATGTATTAGTTGGGAAAAACTAAAGACGTATAAAAATATAACCTGAAATTTTTCTCGTGCAAAAAATTAAACATTTATTTATGAGTATTCATTTATGTGGGGCCACTTTCATTCAATCAATCATTAAGGACTGAGTTTCTTCCTCTTTGGCATCTATATCAAGAAAGCTGGGGGTGTCTGGGTAGCTCAGTTGGTTAAATCTCCAACTTTGGCTCAGGTCATGATCTCATGGTTTGGTTCGTGGGTTTGAGCCCCATGTCAGGCTCTGTGCTGACTGCTCAGAGCCTGGAGCCTGCTTTGGATTCTGTGTCTCCCTCTCTCTCTTCTCCTCCCCCACCCATGCTGTCTCTCTCTCTTTCTATCTCAAAAATAAATATTAAAAAAAAAAAAACAGAAAGCTGGAGCTAGAAGAAACAATGCTTCAAAAGCCTTAGTCTAGAAGACATCATTTCCACTCACATTCCTTTTCCATGAATCAAACATATGGTTACAAGAGGTCTGGGACATTTTGTTTCAAGCTGCTTCCAACCTACAAACTGCATACCATGGAAGGGAAAAGCTAATCGTTTTGCTCTGGTCCATCTCTGGGCACCATTTGACCTACAGAGGACATACGTACATGCTTTCCACCTGTTGCCCAGGGAAAACAACCTAAATTTACATCCTCGTATTTCATCAAGCTCAAAATCCAGGTTTACTGCCTGATGCACAGCCCTCTGCACATGGGTACATATGGTTCCTTTGGTCTAGCAGTTCTTCCAAGTTGGAGGTTACATTCACTTCAAGAGGTCATTCAGTTTTTCACTCTGACCCTTAAATACCTGTGCATTTTCTGCCACAAAATGAGTGCCTTTTTTTAACACTAACCATGCTAACACTAGGTTAAATTATGAATTCATTAATGCATTAGCTTATTTAATTATCAAAATATAATTCCTGTGGGGTGCCTGGATGGCTCAGTCGGTTAAGCTTTTGACTCTTGATTTTGGATCAGGCCATGATCTCAGGGTTCATGAGATTGAGCCCCATGCCAGACTCTGTGCTGACAGTGTAGAGCCTGCTTGGGATTCTTTCTCTCTCTGCAAGTCCCTGCTTTCTCCCTCTTTCTCTCTCTCTCCAAATAAGTAAATAAACTTAAAAAATAATTCCGGCATATTTCAATTTATGGTTATTTGTTTTTAAGTGAATATATTAGGATATTGGTCAATTTTTATTTTTAACATTTTTTAAGAATTTTATTAATCCTGGTCTTTATTAATTCTAAAGGCAGAACTTTCATAATCCTTCTTATAATAACTGTCACTTAGATTTCCATCCATTGTTTTTTTCAAAAATATATTTTAATATTTTTATTGTTTTTTATAAAAATAAACTCAGCAGAAACAACTAATTAGCTTTATGCTATGACATCAGAACTCTTACTGTTATCCCCTTCCCCTGGGGACTATGGGCTACCCAAATGGATATTGGAAAATTTTAACTTGCCCCTGTAGTCTATTAGTCTTGTAGTTTGTGATGACTTACCTGAATCCACAGAATACTTTTCTAAATATGTCAGAATTATTTCCCAAATTCTAACCATATAATCTCCTATTTATTTTATATTTTAACATGTATTTTGATGTTGCAACATTCATTATGAAAATGCAGTGTACTCGAGGTAGTTAAGACAGGAGAAAATGCCCTCCTCAAAGTCCTCCATTAGCTTGCCATTGCAAAATCAATGTGTTAGGAATAATCTGGACACCCTCTGCCTTATATCACAATGCCACTTGTCTTGGTCCATTGAGGCTGGTATAACAGAATACCATAGACTGGGTGGCTTATAAACAACAAGAATTTATTTCTCATAGTTCTGGAGGCTGGAAGTCTAAGATCAGATTGCCAGCATGGTTTGGTGTTGGTGACAACCTTGTTTAGGTGCACCCTGCTGTCATCTTGAAGTGTCCTTACCTGGTGAAAGTGGTAACAGAGCTCTCTGTGATCTCCTTTAAAAGAGCATTAATCTCATTCTTGAGGACTCCACCCTCAGGATCTAGTCACCCTCCAAAGGTCCCACCTCCGAATACCATAACATTGGGGATTAAGATTTCAGCATATGAATTTTGGGGGGGGGACACAAACATTCAGGCCATAGCACCATTCATACCTAACTGTACTGTAACCACATGGACTTTCCTATACTTCCTCACATACAATGATTTCTTCATCTCTGCCCCTGTTTATACACTTCCATTTGCCTGTAATATTCCTCTTGCCTGTTATTGCTTGAAGAGGCCTTTTGCGATCCGCAGACCCCATAGATTTCCCTTGTACACTTGTACTTTTTCTCCATATCACTTACAAAAGTATGTATTGGTTTTCTACACTGTCAATTACTGGGTGGCTCAAAACAACAAATTTATTATCTCACAGTTCTCAAGCCTAGAGTTCTGAAGTTAATGTGTCTGCAGGATGGAGCTTCCTCGGAAACTTTGAGAGAAGAAGGAGAATCCATGATTGTCTCTTGTAGCTTCTGGTATTTTCCAGCAATCCTTGGTGTTTTTTGGAGTGTAGATGCATCACTCCAAATTCTAAGTCAGCGGTTATGTGGCCATCCTCTCTTGTGTGTCTCTACCTCTGTCTCTTCTCTTCTAAGGGACCAAGTCACTTTGGATTAGGGCTCACTCTAATTCAGTATGGCTTCATCTTAATTATATCTGCAATGACTCTATCTCCAAATAATCTCACATTCACAGGTACAGGGGATTAGGATTTCAACATATTTTGCGGAAGGATACAATTTAACCCATGACAGTGTGTAATTATATTTTTCAAGGCTGACAATTTTCCTTTTTTAAAAAAATATTTTTAATGTTTATTTTTGAGAGAGACAGAGACGGAGGGTGAGTGGGGGAGGGGCAGAGAGAGAAGGAGACACAGCATCCAAAGCAGGCTCCAGGCTCCAGGTCTGAGCTGTCAGCACAGAGCCTGCTGCAGGGCTCGGACCCACAAACCATGAGATCATAACCTGAGCCAAAGTCAGACACTTAACCGACTGAGCCATCCAGGCACCCCAAGGCTGACAGTTTTTCTAATAGTTGGCTCCTTAATGGGCGGGAAGGTCTGTTCTATTCTCATTCCATCTCCCATGCCCAGAACAAGTTCCCATGCTTAGCATGCAGCCTTGCACATAAGAGATGTTCAATAGATGGTTAAATAAATGAATGTTATTTTTACTTTCCACCAACCTTGGAAAATCTCCCTAGAATTATATTCTAAGGCCAAGGTTAAAACTTCTGTCCATAGTTTATCACCTCTGACCTTCTAAGAATTCCTTTTTTGCAATTCTTCTTTTTTTTTTTTTTTCTTCTATATAATGACTTTCTTCTCCTCTATTAAGTTCTTCCCCTGGAATACAAATATAGCCTAAAATTTATTATATTTTAAAATAATTTATAATTACTCTGATCAGTTTCATTCCAATGGGAAGGATAATCTTTTTTTCGTTGTAGCTCAGTAAATCAAATGTAGGAAAACTCTATTCATAGATATCTTCCTTTCTTAGATGATATAAAGCACTTGGTTGCCATTTTTTAAGAGAATAGGGAATTTTCATCACTTCTCCAGTAATTACTTGCTTCAGTATTATAAAATTTACACCTCATGCTTGGATTTTATACATACATGTATATATACACAATGAATATCTGTTGCAATGCTGAATCTACAGTGATCTGTTTGGCAGATTATGTGACAATTAAACCTAATGTTTTAGTCTCAAAACTGCAATTGTGAGGCAAAATTATGACAACATGATCAACTTTTGCATGCACAGAAGCAAAGACAACTATGGCATGACAGCCATTCAAGCTGCAGTAATTGTAAGATGACATCACTTAAAACCACAACTCAACTTCAGAAGCATTAAAATGTAGATAGCATGCCTCTTAAAATTGATTAAATGCAGTCAAGTATAGATAGATGAAATATAATGGATTTCTAGAGAGAAAGGTATAAAGAATAGAGAAGTACATTTTAAATTCATGATTTGAAAATTTGGCTTACTTTAGGAGAGAGAATACTTTAATATCCTCCAACTAGTTACTTGGGTGTGGTGCAATTTTTTTTGAGAGATAGTGAAAGTGGGGGAAAGGAGCAGAGGGAGAGAGACAGAGAGAGAGAGAGAGAGGGAGGGAGGGAATCTTAAGCAGGCTACACACTCAGTGCAGAGTCCAACACAGGGCCCAATCCCACAATTCTGAGATCATGACCTGAGCCAAAATCAAGAGTCTGATGCTCAACTCACTGAGACACCCAGCCACCCCTTGCTGTGGTAAAATTTAGAATGTAGTATAAAGAGAAGACTAAAACATGTATAAAAAAAATGCATATGTCACTTTGAAATTGAGGCACAATAAATATAAAGCTCATAAATTACAACTTGAAAGTTTAAAAATGGAAAATAAAAATATACAATTAGAAGAAATATGAGGAAAATATGTGAAGTGGGTTAAATTCGAGTAGCTTTCAAATTGTAAATGTCAAGATCTCAAGGCCATGGAACACTTGGGTGTCTGCCATTATGACCTAAAAATTAAGTGTGTAATTCATTTTTGGTCAGCAGGAATTCATAAAAGGAGGATTGTAGTAAGTACAATCAAATTTCTTTTAGGAGCAGCAATACAAAATTGACAGAAGGTGGTTCTTGATATAATTTTATGACCTTTAAAAAGGCCTTTGTTGCTATGTTTTACAAAGGACTATAGCATAATGGAAGAAAGTATGGTCTTGAAGACAAGCCACTTGAATCCATAAAAAAGATGGTTTTTCTATCAAAGGAAATGGTACTAATTGAAAAGGTTTGGGACTGAAGAGAATATTTGGGAACTTAAAAAAAAATCAAAACCCTAATTATTGCCTTTGCTTTAACTGGACAATAATTTAAGAGAAATATCATACAAGAAATGTAGGACATGTATGTCCCTTACAGGCCTTGCATGCTGGGTCAAATGCAATTTAAGCATTCATAAAATGTTGTAATTCATTAAAGTTTCAATTAAGTTAAATTCATTAAATTAAGAACTAAATGATGTAACTGACATGACATATACAAGCATTCCATATTGGAAATGCGTATTTTATTTTCATAGATATATGCTCTTGACACATAGGATACACCATTATAAGAATGACACATAAACTATTTGTCAATTCACAACAAATAATCAAATTTATGGGGAAATTTGGCTGAACAAATATATCTGTATATACATAAAAATGATTTTCAGCTCTGCTCATAAGAAAACAACAAAAGAAAAATAAAAACTCATAAAGAGCCATTTTGAAATCAAATTATCCATCTGAGCTAAAGCAGTAACCCTCCTCCTACCCCCAGAAGCTGTTGGACTTAGTGTTCTACCAGGTCATTTTCATGTGTTAATTAATTGATTTTAATGTTCTGTAATTTATATATGGTAAAAGCACAGATCTGAAGTGTACAGTTCTATGAGTTTGGTATATTAGAAAAATGGCTGCAAATTATTCCTCTCCCTGTAACCAAGCCTTTTGCAAATATGGTCTTACATTGACGCTGGGCTGGCCTTGGGATATTGCAACAGGAGATGCAAGTAGAGCTTTGAAAAGTGCTTTCACCTGGGATTTGTTTGTTTGCTGCCTGTGGGAATCTTCAAACCACAACTGTGAGAGTTGTGACTTTTGTTAAATTAACATTTGTTAAGTAGAGCCCCAGGTGTCAGATGGTGAACCCGGGATCAACAAAGACCACAAGGAAAAATTAAATAGAGAAGTATATTACTTACAGGTCCTGGTTGAAGTACGTGGATGCCTGCAGGGGCCACTTAGAAGTTCAAGGCAGGGTGCAGGCAGAGAGTGAACAGCATGACCTGGGACATATGTCTTTATTAGCATCTGAGAGTGGAATGCTTTCAGCTTTTGTGGGTGGACTAAGGCCAGATTCTCAATTCCAACCAAAAAGAGTGGAGTTTGGCAAGTTCCAAGAGGGTCCTATTTAAAGGACGAACAAAGAGAAGGTGCTGGGGTGTGGTCATCACTAGGGAATTAGAGAAGTCACATCAGGAAGTGACTTGTAACTTTGTAGGCTGTTATCAGAGGCAGCAATATAATGGAATAGTTTGGTTAAACTCTTAGCAATGAGTCTAGCCTGTTGGATGATGATCAACATGTGGTCAAGCCATCTCCTTTCTCTGGTTGAAACCTAACCAACCACCACATATGTGAATGTTGTCATCTTAGACATTCAGTTTGAGCCAGGACTCCAGCTGACCTCAAGTACTGGTTGATCCATATGATAACTTCCATGGTGACATACAGATAGATGGCTTCATAAGTGTGTCATTGTACAGGTCTCTGTGATGGTAAAAGCTTAAGAATCTTATACTTGGAGTTTAATATTTTGTCATTGCTATCTTGAAATTCCTAATAATTGTATCTTTGAATTTGTGTTTTGTAAGTAAATTCCCATGGGACGATGGAGCAGGCAAGAGGGCTTGGATTCTTGGTTCACACAGAGTCCTGCCATCCACAGCCTCCTTGCCTTTCTGAGACAGATTGTCAGCAGGTTTTCTTCTTTCCCTTAGTGCTTGCGGCTCCCTCTGGCAGCCCTTCCCTGGCCTCTCCCTGCCCCTGCCCATTGACTACTGCTTCCTCCAGTGGTCTGGGTGCAAGCACTGGATCTGGTGTGTACAATACCTCAGTACCTCAGGGTGGGGCATGGTGGCTTCTGTTCCTGCTCCTGGATGTAATGCCATGTAATTTCTAGGTGGCCAAGACTCTGGCTCACCCTTGATCCAAGTTGCAAACCTTTGGGAGTCATCTGTCTGCCAGGGATAGGGGCAGCAAGCTCACTGTATGGGGAGATAGGTTTTCTTATCCTTAGTAGGAACACAATGTATTTCTATGGTAGTTGACAGGAGAAGGAATCTTGAAGCCCATGAGCCACGCCCTTGTACCACATAATGGGCTGTGTCTCCCAGCCCCTGTGAGGTTCATACTTGCCAGGAGCATCCACAGCTAACAGAGGAATGACATTAAATTAAAAAAAAAAAAAATTTAAAAACCACCATGACAGGTCATGAGAGAGGTCATCTAGGAAGAAAGAAAAAAAAAGTTTTACATTTAGATCTTTAACAATTTCCCCACCCCCTCAGGTTTTTGAAGAAGAGGATCCCCATTTTTCCTTTGCACTAAACCCTGAAAATTATGTAGTCAGCCTTGCCTACAGAATCATGAAGAATAATAAGTGGTTTGTGCTTTAAGCCACTAAATTTAGATATAGTTGGTGTGTTATGTAGCAAAAGCTGCAGATGAGTTTTGACAAATATATAAACCCCATGCAATTAACACCCCAATCATTATATAGAATGTTTCTACCATCACCAAAAAGTCCTCATGCCCACCTCCAGTCTGTCTCTTGTCATATATACACACATATTTATGTATTCAAGGTCATCAAATTGATGACTTGTTTAATGGATCACTTTTTTTTTTGAGATTCACCCATGCTTTTGAGTAGATTTAACAATATCTCCCATCCTACATGTTCTTTTGCACTATTATTTTGCCACTACCTCATCAAGAGATGGAATTTAGTCCTACGTATTCTTGAATCCTGGATGGCCCTGTGACTATTTTGACCAATAGAATAAAGTGACAATGTGCCATTTCTAGGTGTGACTCTTAACTGGCTTGAAGTTTTTGCTTTTTGCCATCTAGAAAGCTGGATATCTGCCTGCAGATGAACAGAATTATAAGATACAAAAAATTATTTTATCTTAGCTCATTGATCATGTATTTGTGAGAAAATTTCTCTGTTTCTTTCATTTCTTGTCTGTATCTGGGCACTTAATTTTTCCCAATACCTGTTTGCCTATCCTTATGGCAGTAATACACTGACTGTCTCAGTCACTGTCATGTTATTAAAAGTATTCAAACCAACTTAGATAAGTTTTCCTTGTTCTTTTATTTTTAGAATATTTATACATTATAGCTCCTTTGTGTTTTCACTTTAATTTTAAAATTAGATTGTTGATTTATAAAAAGGAAAAGACTTTGAAGATTTGTATTGGATTGTGTTCAAATCTATAGATTGCTTAGGTGAGAGCTGACACTTTAAAAATATTGAGTCTTGTAATCAGTGAATATGACATTCTCCACTTATTTACATCATTTAGATCTTTTTAATTTCTCTTAACAATGTGTTTTAATTTTTAGAGTATAGATCTCCTCACATTAAATATATATATATATTCCTAGATTAGGTATTTAATTTTTTTGTTAAATAATTTATTTTTGTTTCAGTTTCCAATTCTTTGTTGTATTATATAGAAATTCAAACTATCTAGTATAGTGCCCTCTGCCCTGTGACTTTATTCCATTAACTTTATAATTCTAACATAAATTCCTCAGGAATTTCTGCATATAAAATCATGGCATCTGAAAATGTATATATTTAGGGTTTTTTTTTACCCTAAACTTTAAGCTTTTTATACAAGTAGGATTAGAACTCTGAGAATTTAAGATATTAAGTATATAAGTAGGTATCATAAAAATGATGCTTTACATTTAAAATTTATAGAATGAGAAAATAAGTGAATAGAAATGAAAAATGGTACAGACTTAACTGAAAAATTATCAAATAAAAATTCAAGGAAGAAAACCACATAGTCATTACAATTAAAAATTAAATGATGGGTGAAATGAAAGATAGAGCTGAATAAATTACTGGGCAACTAGCACAGAGAAGACATTGAAAAAGTTGAAAAACATAAATGATTAAATGGAATAATTGGAGCTATCTCTAAGAGACTGGACAGAAGAGGGAAAAGAGAAGCAATATTTTTCCATGTTTTATTGAGAAATTAAAGTAGAAAGAAAAGTTCAAAAACTTATACAGCAAATGCATTCATATGGACATACAGTTTCAACAATTATTTAACATATTCCATAAATTAATTTCCATGTCTGTGTGTCTCTCTCAATCTTTCTCTCTTTCTATAGGTAAAAAAATTTCAACATAACTTGAATAACAATGACACTTCATAATTCAAGATTCATCTTCTAAGAGTTATTCATCATAAATTAGAAAATATAAGATCATTCCCTGAAATTTCAGGTCCAGTGCATATTTAAACTTCCCTATTCCTTCCCTACCAAATATATTTAAATATATTTATAGCTGCTTCTTCATTAAATGATCATATCAAGTTTCAAGAATTATATTGGGATTTTGTGACTCCTTGGTCTCTTTCAATTTAGAATAGTTCTATGATATTCATCCTTCCCCTATGACTTTTTTGACAGAAAGAGGTCAGTGGAGTTTCACAGTATACATTTCACAATCTGGATTTGCCTGTTTAAACTTTTATACTTTTATCTGCTTTTTAACTTTTTTTATTAATTATTATTTTCTTTATGCTGGTCATTTTCAAGGTTTGATTAAATATGGGTTATTTCTGGCAGTAAGTATTTATAGATAATAATATGTATTTTATAATGCATAACATAATGGGCATCTAAGCCTACTAAAATGAGGAGGCTAAGTTTGATCCTCTGCCCAGCCTCATTAATAACAACAGAAATATAAACTGAAACCATAATAATATATCAGGGCACATCTGCAAGAATGACTGAAATGAAAAATACTGGAAAAAATAAGTGTTGACAATGATTTGGAGAAAGAGGAACTCTTACATAGTACTGTTACACATATAAATCACTGCAAAGATTTAATAAAATTGTTTAGTTAAATTTAATAACATTAAATGCTTTTCCAATTGCTATCACTTGGTAATTCCACTTCGAAATGACACATGTATACATGAGCACCAGAACCGTACTACTAAAAGCGTGGTCTAAAGGTCACTGTCTATCTGCAAACTCCATTCTTATTAATTTGAGTAACGATGCACTAAAAGACATTGGTAAGCATTTTCATATCAGTATTGTTCATAACTCAGGGAACAACCCAAATGTCTACCAGCAGTGGAATCTGAAAAGTAACATGTAGTTTATCTATATGAATGTACAGATGTAGTATATGTAGTTTATCTATAGAACGTTTAGTAGCGATGGATATTCTCCTCTATGACCATATGTACCATCAGAACTGCTGTATGTGAAGCAATATAGCTACATTTCACAAACATAATGTTGAATAAAGAAGTCAATCACAAAACAACATGTACTCTGTGGTTTGTTAACGTATTTAAAACTGTTTGATCTATGGAACTACAAGTAAGGTCAGGTTTGGGAAAGAGTGATGAGGAGTGAGTGATAGAGACTTTTTTTTTTTAGTTTTAAAAAATTTATTTATCTTGAGAAATACAGAGAGAGAGAGAGAGAGAGAGAGAGAGCATAGGAGGAGTAGAGAGAGAGAGGGAGAGAGAGAATCGTAAGCAGACTCCATGCTGCCTGACGTGGGACTCAAACCCACAAACCCATAAGATCATGACCTAAGCAGAAACCAAGTTGCATACTTTTAACAACTGAGCCACCAAGGTTCCCTGAGACCTTTTTTTTTTAAATTGGATTTTTTTTCTTTTATTTCATGTTCTCATTCTTTTTTCAATATGAAGCATAATTTTTATGATACTGATCTATTGGTTGTAATACCTTAAATTCTCAGTGCTCTAACACTAATATTGTACAATGCTTTGAGTGATGGTATATTTCTCGACTTGCTTGCATAGACGCTTTACTTTCTAGACAATTCATTATGCTGAACACCTTTGAGGATAAAACATTAAAAATTTTAAATAAAGCTCTAAACCAACAACTTTGAAAACAGATGGAGTATCCAACTTCCCAGAAAAAAATATTTACCAAAACTTACTCTATTATAAATATAAAATCTTAATAACTTGATGAAAATAGATGTAACAAATTTAATTGTTAAAAATCTATTCACCATTAAATCCAGCTCTAGATCACTTTTACAGAATTCTTATCACTCAAGAATGCAATAGTTCTAATTAAATTTTGACTCACACTAGGAAAGGCAGGTGGGGAAGAATGTTTCACAGGGAATTTCAACTATAACTGTAATGTTTTACTTCACTAAAAAACTCTAAGAACAAATGACAACATAGTAAGGTTTAATATAGCTCAATTTGGATACACATGGGGATATGCAAATATATTTGAAATATGCTGTAATAACAGTTATGTGCAATAAATGATAGAATAATTTAAGAGATAAATATATTTGGTATTTAAATTGGTTTTGTAGATTAATTATAGATTAATTGTAGATTAATTGGTTTTGTAGATTAATTGTAGATTAAATTGGTTTTGTAGATTCCTTTTTTTGAAGTTTATTTAGTTATTTTGAAGAGAGAAAGAGAGAGAGAGAGAGAGAGAGAATCCCAAGCAGGCTCCACACTATCAGCACAGAGCCCAATGTGGTGTTCAATTCCACAAACTGTGAGATCATGACCCGAGCCTTAACCAACTGAACCACCCAGGTGCCCCTTATAGTTTATAAAGACTACACTATCCATATTATGTGTCGCCATTACTTTTGCAAGTACAACAATTTTAGATTTACCTAAAATAGAAAACAATGTTATTCACCATCCTTGTTCCTAGAAAGTTATGAAGGGCAATGGACATTTTCCAGTTGACACCTCCTATTTTTAAATGGACTGGCATATTACCTAGGACTCTGAAGAATCCACTTTGATCCAGATAAGAGATGCCAAAAAAATTCTTAGTTCTCAGACTTCCAGTGATTATTTGTAAAATTACATAGTCAGAGTCAGACACTCAACTGACTGAGGCACCCAGGCATCCTTTTTATGGTTGCTTTTAAAAAACTTAAACTTTGTGTTGGCATATGTGGCATACTGCTTAAAAATTATACATTATACTGGTAGCATTATTCATTAAATTGCTTTATTTTACATGTAGTTTTTTTTAATGTCACCTTTATTGTATTATGTTTTCTAACATATATTTGTATCTCTTTCTGGAATTTTTACTATGTTCAGTTTATCTATCTACTCCCATGTCAGTATAGACAGTTTTATTATTTTATACCATGTAGATTTTAATGCATGGTAAATTTTCTTTTTAATATTTTTAAAACTTATTTTTAATTTTTTATTCTAAGTGATATTTAAGTCTTGACTAAGTCTGTGAAAACCTCACTGACTTTGGTTAGAATTAATATATAAATTAAATGAGGATAATTGACTTATAATATACAGTTGTTCCATTTAAGAACAAATGTATTCTTTTAGGTAATACACCATATTCTGATGAGACAATATTTAGCCTCGGTCTTTCCTTGTTTTATCTTTTTTTTTTTTTTTTGACGTTCATTTATTTTTGAGAGAGACAGAGTGGGAGCAGGGGAGGAGCAGAGAGAGAGAGGGAGACACAGAATCCGAAGCAGGCTCCAGGCTCTGAGCTGTCAGCACAGAGCCCGAAGTGGGGCTTGAACTCACAAACCATGAGATCATGACCTGACCTGAAGTCAGATGCTCATCCGACTGAGCCACCCAGGTGCCCCTCCTTGTTTTATCTTTTAAAAAACATTTTAATATATTTTACATTCTTTTCTTTGTTTTGTGATACATTTCATTAAAATTGTAGCTGATTATAATTAATCCATAAAGTAATTTGAAATTGCCATATTTATTTAGTAAAAGGTCATCTTTCTAAAGTTGTTGACTCATTTGGTTGTATTTGGTTATTTGTATGTCTTCCTTGCAAGTGTATGCTTCTCTTTTTCTTGGTTATAACTACTTTTTATACGATCCTTGCTAAACAATATGCTATCCACAGACCTACGACATTAGAATCACCTAGGAGCTTGTAGAGATGCAGAAACCTAGGTCATATCCCACATCTACTGACTATGAATATGTATTTTAACAAGAACCCAAAGTGATGCATATACCCATTAAAATTTGAGAAGGTTGTATTCGATAGAGCCTTCAGAATAAAATTTCGGTTAGGCTTTCTGCATGCCACCCTCGGATTTACATGTCTTGTCAGTGTCTGCCATTAAACTGGATTTTTTCTTTCTTTTGCCACTTGTTCTCAGATAAATCCTCCTGCTTTCTTTCTGATATCCATAACAGGACACCCCAAGTGTGTGCTTTTTCATCATAGACAAGGCATACAGATGGATTCCTTATTTGCTTTTAGTTTCTTTATGGTCTCGTCCACTTACCCTGGCATACTTTCTTTCAAAGCAGAGAGAAGAGCAGACTGGCCTTTTGCCTTCTTTCATCTTGTTCCTTTCCACATTTAATGGAACAGAAATGACTCTAAATTTTTGGCACAATGATGTCAGTCTTCATAATATCCAGTACATATTTTGTTCTTTTTGTGTAACTTGTTGCTCAACTATATGAGATTCTGCGCATATAAACATCATACTGTTTATTTATTAGGCAATAAATAAATAATTCATTGCTATTTATTATCTGGCAGTTACCCAAATCTTGTATTATGGGTCAAACAAGCAACTAGATACATTTTTGTTTTATTCTATTTTATAATTAGGAACTTTGTCATTTGGGTTTGGTCAGATCAATTCAACAATTATGAGTGATATGAAATAAGGCTTTCTGTGAAAAGAAGCCCTAAAATTGTGAGGTGACTGGGGAAGAAAAGATTTTAAGATGGTAATTAAGAAGTCAAAGAAAAGTTGCTCACAATCTAAATTGTGGATGTGTGCTAGTACAGAGGTTTATGGAAGGCTCTTACTCCTTTGTGGTAGGAGGCTTGAAATTGTAATAGGTCAATCCCACAATCCCATAGGCACTCTGGAAAAAGTCTGGACATGGAAAGAAGGAAAGAAAGGGAACACTAAAACCTGTGAGGACAGAGTAGGACCTGTGAGGACAACTGACAATTACTGTTCTACCATGAACCTTCCTGATGCAGTGTGTGGGATACTGTGAAAATCTGCTGTGTATTCACACATGCATATTCCTGGAGATAGATGAAAGTTGTTACCCCTGGGTCAAACCTTGACAAGTGGAAGATGAAAGTCAGTTAAAAAAAAAGTGTTCCTTATAAACGAAACTTCTATAAAAATGGACAAACAACTAAGTTTGGGTTTTCTAAGATCAGGTCTTCTCAGTTGATTGTGCATCTCTATCTAAATGCTTTAGCTAGCCATAAAAAATGACAATTTTAATTTTAATTATAACTACCCTAAATAGTATACTTGTCAAGTATACAAAGGGAAGTCGGGTCACTAATTTGTCAATTTTGTTGTTGTTATCATTGTACTTTTTAACATGTCCTGGTCATGTCCATACTAGAGGCTAGCTCTGATAATTTCTTATGTTCATTTCTTTATCTGCCTGTACTACCACGCATCTTTTAAACACTGCTAAGATGGCTCTATGTCCTGCACTGATATTTTGCTTCTACTCTGAAATCTTGTCAGTGCTGGGGAGGTATTCTCTAGCACATCCCATTTATTCTGGTTTACAATCATGACACTATCACACATGGTCCATCACAAATTTGTTCTTTATCATTCTTACGGATCTTTTTCTTTTTTCTACCATGCTTTATCCCTACTCTTTCTGGAACATTTTTTTTAACTGCTCTCAGCTATACCCTATCTTTTCAGGAATGTATTTATTTCCCTATACACTTTGTATGATATCCGTCAAACAGGCCCACAGGTCATCAATTTATATTAGAGCAATTTATACCTATAGAGCCAATATTGGTGTTGACATGATGTAAATGAATAATAAAGATAGTGAAATATTTTTTTTTACTTTGTTCTTATAACTTTCTCATCTAAGGAATATGCTTTCGCATTCTGTATTTTTCCAATATGTTAAAAGTCTAGTAGGACCTCATTTCTCAGGAGATGGTATTACCAAGTCCAAATAAAGGCTAGAGTTCAGTAGTGTCTAGGGTATGGATAGCAGATGGCAAATAGCATTCAAAGATCAAGACACAGTTGACATAACTGTAAAAGTCATTACCTGCCTTTGTGAGTCAATCCCAGATTGAAGAATTGGGAATAATCTTGAGTAGTGTTATGTATCTAAAAATTCAGTATCTTCACAGCATATTTCTCAAGTAATGAGTAAGAAGATATTTATTTAACATAATAAACACACTAAAAGTGCTAAAAGTAATTTTCTTAATAATTACTCTATAGAATTAAGCAATTAAGTATTTTTTAATATTTAATTCACTAGGTATTGAACCATATTCAAAGTTAGACAACAGGTTATTTTGAATTTTTCTCTAGGAATATTTTACACACACATCAAAAAAGCCAACAGGAAGTATAGGAAAAACTAAAAATTCTTAGCAGAGGCTTTTTTATCCATAGCAGCTGTTCCAGGAAGTGACTTGGCTAATATTACTCAATGCAGCAGTAAACTGACTACACTCAGCAATATCTGAAGCAAACATTTAAAGGCTACATGAAACGAATTATTTGTTAATTATGGATATATTTTTCTTATATTCATGAGGAGGATATATACAGACTAAAGCTGTAAATGCCATGTAACTGCTTTCATGCTTAATGTTTACATCTTTTTTCACTTTTGCAATATCGCTCCCTTCTTTCTTTTTCTTCCTACTCAATGGGAGATTTATATTTATACACACTTCATTTATTTCTAATATCCACCTTTATTTCTGAGTGTGGTGTTAGTGTTAATTTTTCCCATTAAATATAATGTATAATAAATCCATCCAATTTGTAAGAAAGGCTACTGTATCATTCCTTGAATTATCTTAGACCCAAGCATGAAAAAATTGATTTTATATAAATTGATCTATATATTATATACATTGATCTATAGGGATCTGGAATCCCTATTCTGTTCTGTCAATACTGTACTTATATCATTATTTATTTATTTTTTTACTGTTTACTTATTTTTTGAGAGAGTGCGCAAGCGGAGGAGGGGCAGAGAGAGAGGGAGGCATAGGATCAACATGAGACTCGAACTCACAAACCGTGATCATGACCTGAGCCAAAGTTGGACGCTTAACTGACTAAGCCACCCAGGCACCCCTACTTCATTATTTAGACTGAAATAACTCTTGAAATTAGGCAATAGAAGTCTTACAACTTTGTTCTCCTTTTTAAAAATTGTTCTAGATATGCTATGTCCTTTTGTTTTTCCATAAAATGATGTAGTCAGGATTAATGTCTACATCAAACTTCTGAGATTATGAATGGAAGTGGTTAAGTCTATAGATCAATTTGGCTAGAAATGATATATTTAGAGTATTGATCTTACAATTTAGAAAAGTTGTACATCTCTACATTTATTTAGCTCCTCTTTAATTTATCTCAGCAATATTTATAGATTTTGGTATAAAGTTAGATAATCTCTTCTTTTAATAGGAGTGTTTATTCTATTTTCATGTATGCTTTCACTGATATTATCATATTTAGACCTACCAACTTTTGTCTGTGTATTTTCTATTGTCTGTTTTCTATTTTCCATTGGTTTTGTCCTGAATAATAACTAAGAGCTAAAATCCTCTTGTTTTCTCAAGTTTTGTTAGCTTTTATTTCATAGGTTTTGAAGCTCTTATCAGATGCATACGTGTTTATAATTGTTATGCCTTTCTGATGTTTTATTGTTATCAAATTTCCCACTATACCTGCGTTATACTATTTGCTTAGACTAGTTGACATGTATTAACACAGCTTTGTGGTTTTCCATGTGTTTCTTTTTTAAGTTTTTATTTAAATTCCATTTAGTTAACAAACAGACAGTGTCATATTAGTTTCAGGTGTATAATGTAGTGATTCAACACTTCCGTACAATATCCGGTGCTCATCACAGCAAGTGCACCCCTTAATCCCCACTGCTGTTTAACCCATATCCCCACACCCACCCCTCTGGTAACCTTCAGTTTGTTCTCTTTAGTTAAGAGTTTGTTACTTGGTTTGCTTCTCTCTTTTCTTTCCCTTTGCTCATTTGTTTTGTTTCTTAAATTCCACATATGAGTGAAATCATATGGTATTTGCCTTTCTCTGACAGACTTATTTCATTCAGCATTATATCCTCTAAGTTCATCCATGTCATTGCAAGTGGCAAGATTTCATTCTTTTTGATGGCTGAGTGATACTCCATTGTATATATATAAACCACATCTTTATCCATTCATCAGTTGATGGACACTGGGATATTTTTTTTCCACATGGTATATCTTTTCTTATTGTTTTACTTTTAAAATAACTGTTTTAAAAATTTTTTAACATTTATTTATTTGTGAGAGACAGAGACAGAGCATGAGCGGGGGAGGGGCAGAGAGATAGAGGGAGACACACAATCTGAAGCAGACTTCAGTCTCTGAGCTGACAGGACACCTCACAAACTGTGAGATCATGACCTGAGCAGAAGTCGGACACTTAACCAACTGAGCCACCCAGGCACCCCTAAAATAATTGTTTTTACCTTAAGTTAGAAACCATTCATTTTTTTTCTGTTTTATCTTTCCTGAAAATTTCCACTTTTAATTGGATTTTTCTTCCATTTTCACTTAAAGGAAAATCAAACCCTATTGGGTTTAGTTTAACCATTTTTGTCTGTTTTCCATTTATCCCATATGTTTTTGGTTCTTATATTTCCTTCCTTCGTGACTTATTGTAGGTGGATGCAATACTCTTTTATTCCCCCTAGGATTTAATTTTATTTGCCCAATGGGATTTTAGTTATTCTGCTTTACATAACTTTTAGTGCTTGGAGTAAGGATTAGCACAAGCATCTTAAACCATCACAAAGGAGATAGAGTTACTCCTGTACCAAATGAGATAAAGTAGAAGTACTCTGCAACACTATATTCACTTCCTCCCTAGTTCTAATTCCCTTACTTTGATATACTTCACATACTGAGCTCTGTAATTCAGTTTTTTTAAAGTTGAAATTATTTACTTGTGTTTCTAACAAATAAATTGGATTTTTAAGAGAAGGATAATCTCTTCATTTTCCCATATTTTAGATTTGTTTCTCTTCATATTTTTACTCTGGATCCAAAATTTTCCTGTTGCTGTTTACCTTTAGTCTGAAAACATATATGCTCTCCTACCAAATTATCATAGTTTTTTCTTATTTGAAGTATCTTCATTTCTCATCTTAAAAATGTTACTTTATTGTCTTCTGGTCCCCTTATTTCTGAAGAAAGGCCAGCTTTACTTTGTGTTGTTAATTTCCTTTAGGTAATATATTGGTATTTTTCTCTGGCTGCATTTAAGTGTTTAATTTTTTTAAATTTTCAACAGTTTGTCTACATTGTTCATAGGTGTGTTCATAATTCTTTGAATTATCATGTTATGAGTCTGTTAAACTTCTTGGAATTGTAAGTTTATACTTTTCCTCAATGGTGAGAGATTTTAAACTATTATTTTTTTTCGGTTGCTTTTGCTTTATTCTCTCTCTCCTTTCCTCCTATAGCTCTGATTACACATTTGGTATACCACCAGATATTTTCCCACATATGACTCAACACATTATCACTTTATTGCCATCCGTCTTTTTTTTCCATTTGTCATAGCATATTAGTTTCTATTAATTTATCTTCTAAAGTATATTTCCTTTTAATTTTTCAACATGATGTAAAGCTCATGTAGTAAATTTTAAATTTTAGATATTATCGTTTTTACTTTAAGAATTTGTACTTTTTATAGTTTTTTTTTTTCTCCCAGGGATTCTTCCCCATCTCTCTACTCATTTTGACAGTATTTTGCTTTAGGTCCTTGAACATGTTTATAACACTGCTTAAAACCACCTTCTGTTAATTCTAACCTCTGTAATTTTTTTCAGCCTCTACTTACTTGTTTTTCTCTTGTCTATTGGTTTATATTTCCTCTTTCTTCATGTTTCTCTTATTTTTAGTTGCATACTCTATATTGTGGATAATGCATTGTAGAGCTCCTAATAATTCTGTTATCTTTCACTGAAGAATTTTTATTCTCATTTTAGTAAATTTTCAACTTTAGCTACACTTAACTTATGAACTCCATCCCTATTCAAAAGTAGCTAACAGGAGCTGAAATTCCTGCTCAACCTTTTTAATGTCTCCAGTGAATGTGTCTGCTGGAACCCTTGGAGAACCCTCTGCATATGTGTCATTCAGGTGTCTTTCAAGAATTTATGCATAGTTTACACAAACATTTATAAAATCTTCATGCTTCTTCCTATCTTGGGCTCTCCCTCTAAATTTTTACAAGCTATGATAGCCACAGACTTAATTATATGATCCATGGCTCCCATTACATTTTGTTTAAATTTTACCCACAGCAGATTTTTTTTTATTTTATTTTTTTCAATTTACATCCAAATTAGTTAGCATGTAGTGCAATAATAATTTCAGGAGTAGATTCCTTAATGCCCCCTTACCCATTTAGCCCACCCCCCCTCCCACAACCCTTTCAGTAACCCTCTGTTTGTTCTCCATATTAAAGAGTCTATTATGTTTTGTACCCCTCCCTGTTTTTATATTATTTTTGTTTCCCTTCCCTTGTGTTCATATGTTTTCTCTCTTAAAGTCCTCATATGAGTTAAGTCATATGATATTTGTCTTTCTCTGACTGACTAATTACGCTTAGCATAATACCCTCCAGTTCCATCCACGTATTTGCAAATTGTAAGATTTCACTCATTTTGGTTGCTGAGCAATACTCCATTGTATATATATAGACCACATCTTCTTTATCCATTCATCCATCGATGGACATTTGGGCTCTTGCCATACTTTGGCTATTGTCGATAGTGCTGCTATAAATATTGGGGTGCATATGTCCCTTTGAAACAGCACACCTCTATCCCTTGGATAAATACCTATTAGGGCAATTGCTAGGTCATAGGATAGTTCTATTTTTAATTTTTTGTGGGACCTCCTACTGTTTTCCAGAGTGGCTGCACCAGCTTGCATTCCCACCCATAGCAGATTTTTTTTGTTTGGATTATAGCTACATTAGTCTTCAAAATTTGGAGACTATCCTCAAGTAAAATTCACATAAATGTGGATCTCATATAGTATAGTTTCCATCTCTCATGGATACATCATTCCAATTTATGCCTGCTTTAGGTCAGTCCCCAGTGCCTTCAAACTTTTTCTTAAATCTGGAATTTACAAATGTTACTTTGACACCAGAACTTGAACTTCTGTTTGATTTTACTTGAAGACTTCTTTGGGTTTCATTTTCAGGAAGATAATGCGTGCTTATCTATAAATGGATCAATGGATGTAAAGAATAACTAATCAGATGATCTATAACAAACCAAGTTTTGGGGCTCAGCTTTTTCTGTAGTATCTGAATGTTAGGAGAAGGTTGTAGGCAGATTAAAGAATTTTTGTGTGTGTGTGATAACCCAGAGTTTGCCACAAACTTAACACTGAGAAATAAGTACAGAAGACCAATTTTTCCATAGGTTTTTCCTTTTATCATTGGATTTTGAATACATTCCAGGAAATGTATATGGTTAAATTAGGATTATTCAGAATGCCCAATATAAATCTGATATACATATCTAGAAAAAATTATAGTAGATATTATACGATACTAAAATATTATTTTGATATTAATTTTTGGAATAGAATAAATACTGAATTATAGTACGTATTTTAAAATTAATTTTTATGGAGAAATTAGTTTTTTAAGATTTTTTAAGTTTATTTTTATTTATTTTTAGAGAGAGATATTGAGCAAGCAGGGGAGGGGCAGAGAGACAGGGGGCCAGAATCCCAAGCAGGATCTATGCCGTCAGTGCAGAGCCCCACGTGGGGCTCAAACTCATGATCCATGAGATCACAACCTGAGTGGAGATTAAGAGTCGGCAGCTTAACCCACTGGACCACCAGGCACCCCTGGAATAATTATTATAACAGTTACACTGAAGCACATTCATCTTTGCTATATATGAGTGACAATGATTAATTATGCAATAAATAATTATAAACTATAAGTGTAAACATCTGTATATATTAGAATTAAACTAAGTTAAGTGATTTTGGCATAAACCAGATGTTTTCTTTTGTATAATGTTTATTTATTTATTTTGAGAGAGAAAGAGTGTTTACGCATGAGTTGGGGGAGAGGAAGAGAGGGAGAGAGAATCCCAAGCAGGCTCCATGCTCAGCATAGAGCCCAATACTACTACATCTTAAATGTAGTACATATCTAAGTACATTTAAGTACTAAATCTGAGGCTTATATGAGAGCCTGCTCATTTCCTCCAGCTTCCCAGGAACCATGCTTAATTACTCACGCAGCTCCAATCACTGTACTGCTTCTTGTCCCTCATCAACCATGTGTGCAACTCCCTCTCAATACCCGAAAGTTCTTTATTTCTATTTTACTGTGCCTATTTCATTCAGTCCTATCCTTTACCTTTGCATTGCCAAACTTCCCTAAAGAGCAATTTTTACCTATTTTTTTCTATATCCTAAGTCTGAATGACATCTCAACCCACTATAGCCTACCTTTCATACATATTCTTGTATAAAATTATTCTTTAAAAGGTTATTAGTGATCTTCTTAGCTTTGTATCCAATGGTGATGCTTCAAAACTTAACATACTGGGCTTTTCATCTTCATTTGACACTCTTTCACCTTATCATTATTACATTCATCTTTCCCTGTTGACTTCTACATATTTCTCAAAGTATTTTCTCTTCTTTAACTTTCCAAGTGTTTATTATGTCCATAATTCTCTGTATAAGGAAAACACTTTTGTGTTTCTCCTTTCCCTCAAAGCACAGCATGCTTCACTTCACTTCTTGACCCCAGATATTGGGGTTTTCCATACAGCCAGAAAATCTCTGACATCAGCTGAGATCCTACAATTTAACTCAGTTTTGACACTATCTACCTGCTCCTCCTTCCAGGTGCCAGTTACAAATCTAAGACTGTCCCCTGTAATTCTGACAGACTAGCTATAAATCATAGTTCTTCTGATTCCCTTCTTGGGTTTGATAATTTGCTAGAATGACTCACAAAACTCCGAAAAACATTTGTGCTTACTGATTTATTATATTTAAAAAAGAATATAATAAAAGATACAGATGAACAGCTAGGTGAAGAGATACATAAAGCAAGGTCTGGAAAGCTCCCAGGCATAGGCGCTTCTGTTTCCATGGAGTTTGGGTGCATGACTTTCCCAACATATGAGTGTCTTACCCAATCTGGAAGCTATCCAAACCCTTATTTTAGAGATATTTATGGAGGCTTCATTACAACATGATCCATCATTAACTCACTCTTGAACCCTTCTTCTCCTCCTGGAGCTTCTAATTATGGCTTGATCTTTCTGGTGACCAGTCCTTATTCTTAATCTATCCAGGAGTCCACTAGAAGTTGCCTCATTAGGGCGAAAAAGACGTTTCTATCCCCCAGGAAATTACAACAGATTTAGGAGCTCCTTGTCAGAAACCAGGGTCAAAGAGCAGATATTTGAATAAAAGATTCCCTTAGTGCTCTTGTAACCTAGGAAATTTCAAGGGTTTTAGGAGCTCTGTACCAGGAACCAGAAGATCTAAATAAAAAGATAGATAGATAGTAGATAGATAGATAGATAGATGATAAATGATAGATTTTTTCTATTATTTTATACATCTACTATCAATTTACATGCAATTGATTTCAAAATCACTGTATCAATGCAAAATTTCTTCCAAAACTCTAGATAAATCCTGAAGTTCCTGTTGAGTATCTCTGTCTGAATAAACACAGAACCTCAAATGGAATGTTTAAAAGTAATTAACTGTCTCCTCCAAATTCTCACTTGTATTTTCTATCTCACTGAATACTACCAATATCCCAACATGCTGTGGAGGTAAAATCTTGGTAGTTTCATTAATCCTTTATCTTTACCCTGTCTACTTCATCTGTAGTAAATTATTAAGTTGTGTCAATTTAGCTTCTAAATATTGTTACATTTACCCATATCTCCCCATCCTCTTTGACACCACTTTAACTTTTTCACCTGGACTATTACAACAATATCCCAACAGATTCTGTGGAGCCCATTTTCTTCATCATCATACTTTTTTATCTGTTATTTATTTATTTTTATTTGAGTATAGTTGGCACACAATATTAAGTTAGTTTAAGGTGTACAACTTAGTGACAACTTTGGCAAAGTACAACTTTGCAAAATTACACATTCTGGTATGTTTACCACAAAGTTCTGTTACATCACTATTACAATATCATTGACAATATTCCTTATGCTGTGCCTTTTATTGCTGCCACGTACTTAATAAAGAAAAGAAAGAACTGACTTGCACTGTTTCAATTCAATGGATTGGATTTGACCACACTCTTAATAGATGGAGTTTTCATCATCACCATCATCATCATCATCATCACCATTTCACTGATTAAAAGCATACCATGTGTCAGGTGTTATAAGTAATTTACATAAGTTATACAACCAAGTGGGTCATAATGCACATATTACAGGAAACTAAGTTTTATATTAAGTAACTTGCTAAAAAATAATGAAGTTTGATTAGAAATTAGTCTCTATGTCATTGCCCTTGTTATCTTCATTTACTTTGTTATAATTTACAATTATATTCTTTGTTCAATTTTCCTGTTAATTTTCTTACTCTTCCAGGACTGCATAAACAAGAAAACAGTGATCTTATCTGCTTTGACCATGACTATATCCTCAGTGCTTAAACTAAGACCATGCACACGACAGACACTCAATAAACAATAAGGAAACCCAGCAAGGCTAGCTCTGAAGCCTGTGCTTTTATGTTACCTAGTACACTGTGCTGGTCAAATGAATGTAGGTGATTTTCTTTTTGGATGCTCTCTAATCTTTCAAAAGGCTGTATATCTGTTGACCCTGGATGCAAGTACCTAGGACTGGGACTGTTTATTTAGTCCACTCTTGTCACAATATTACTTTTAGAAAACTACTCTAAAACTCAGAAATTAAAACACTAACCAAATATTCCCATATTCATATATCTGAAGATCAGCTGAAATTCACTGGGCTAGACTAGAGTTAAAGAATTTGGGCTTGAAAACTTCCAAACTCATTCTATGAAGCCAGAATTACATTGATTCCAAAACCAGACAAAGACCCCACTAAATAGGACAACTACAGACTAATTTCCTTGATGAATATGGATGCAAAAATCATCAAGATACAAGCCAAACTGGATCCAACAATACATTAAAAGAATTATTCACCATTACCAAGTGGGATTTATATCCAGGATGCAGAGTTGGTCCAATATCCACAAAACAATCAGTGTGATACATTACATCAATAAAAGAAAGGACAAGAACAACATCTTCTCAATAGATGCAGAGAAAGCATTTGACAAAATACAGAGTTCTTTCTTGATAAAAACCCTCAAGAAAGTAGGAAGGATCATACCTCAAGATCATAAAAGCCATATATGAAAGACCCACTGCTAATATGATCCTCAATGGGGAAAAACTGAGAGCTTTCCCCCTAAGGTCAGGAATAAGACAGGGATGTCCACTCTCACCACTTTTATTCAACATAGTATTCAAAGTCATAGCCTCAGCAATCAGACAACACAAAGGAATAAAAAGCATCCAAATCGACAAGGAAGAAGACAAACTTTCACTCTTCTCAGATGACATGATACTCTATATGGAAAACCCAAAAGATTCCACCAAAAAAACTCCTAGAACTGATTCATGAATTAAGCAAAGTACTAGGATATAAAATCATGCACAGAAATCAGTTACATTCCTAAACATCAATAATGAAGCAACAGAAAGAGAAATAAAGGAATGGATTCCATTTACAATTGCACCAAGACCATAAAATACCTAGGAATAAACCTACCCAAGAGGTGAAAAATCTATACATTGAAAACTATAAAAAGCTCATGAAAGAAATTGAAGAAGACATAAAAAATGAAAAAATATTCCATGCTCATGGATTGGGAGAACAAATACTGTTAAAATGTCAATACTACTCAAACCAATCTCCATATTCAATGCAATCCCTATCAAAATAACACCAGCATTCTTCACAGAGATAGCACAAACAATCCTAAAATTTGTATGGAACCAGAAAAGACCCCAAATAGCCAAAGCAATCTTGAAAAAGAAAAAGAAAACCAAAGCTGGAGGCATCACGATCCCACACTTCAAGCTGTATTAAGGAGCTGTAATCGTCAAGACAATACGGTACTGGTACAAAAACAGATCAATGGAACAGAATAGAGAGCCCCAGAAATGGACTCACAAATGTATGGTCAACTAATCTTTGACAAAGCAGGAAATAATATTCAATGGAATGAAGACAGTCTCTTCAGCAAATGGTGCTGGGAAAACTGGACAGCGACATGCAGAAGAATGAACCTGGACCACTTTCTTACACCATACACATAAATAAACTCAAAATGGATGAAAAATCTAAATGTAAGGCAGGAAGCCACCAAAATTCTAAAGGAGAAAGCAGGCAACGATCTTTTTGATCTCAGCCACAGCAACTTCTTACTCAACACGTCTCTGGAGGCAAGGGAAACAAAAGTGAAAATGAACTATTGGGACCTCATCAAAATAAAAATCTGCACAGCGAAGGAAATAATCAGCAAAACTAAAACGCAACTGACAGAATGGAAGAAGACATTTTCAAATGACATATCAGATAAAGAGTATCCAAAATCTATAAAGAACTTAACCAAACTCAACTCCTAAAAAACAAATAATCCAGTGAAGAAATGGGCAAACACATGAATAGACAGACACTTCTCCAAAGAAAACATCCAGATGGCTAACAGACACATGAAAAAATGCTCAACATCACTCATCCTCAGGGAGATACAAATTAAAACCACAATGAGATAGCACCTTACACCAGTCAATATGGCTAAAATTAACAACCCAGACAACAGATGTTGACGAGGATGCAAAGAAAGAGGATCTCATTTGCACTGCTGGTAGGAATGCAAACTGGTGCAGCCACTCTGGAAAACAGTAGGAGGTCCCTCGAAAAATTAAAAATAGAACTACCCTACGACCCAGCAGTTACAGTACTATTTATCCAAGGGATACAGGTGTGTTGTTTTGAAAGGGCACATACACCCCAATGTTCATAGCAGCACCACAGACAATAGCCAAAGTATGGAATGAGCCCAAATGTCCACCGACAGATGAATGAATGAATAAAGAAGATGTGTTAAGTATATGCAATGGAGTATTACTCGGCAATCAAAAAGAATTAAATCTTGCCATTTGCAACTACGTGGATGGAACTGGAGGGTATTATGCTAAGCGAAATCAGCCAGTCAGATAAAAACAAATATCATAGGAATTCACTCATATGAGGAGTTTAAGACACAAAACAGATGAACATAAGGGAAGGGAAGCAAAAATAATATAAAAACAAGGAGGTGGACAAACGTAAGAGACTCTTAAATACAGATAACAAATTGAGGGTTGCTGGAAGCATTGTGGGTGGGAGAATGGACTAAATGGGTAAGGGGCATTAAGGAAGCACTTGTTGGGATGAGCAATGGGTATTATACATAGGGGATGAATCACTGGAATCTACTCTTAAAATCATTATTGCCCTGTATGGTAACTAACTTGGATGTAAATTAAAACGTTAAGTAAATAAATAAATACATACATATGTACATAAAAATTTTAAAAATAAATAAATAAATAAAAATAAAGTCTTGGGGCTTTAGCCTCCAGTTTGGTTTCAGATCTGCTCCACATGTTTTCCAATATGTGGTTAAAGATTGAATATACAAATGGACACATACCAGACCACATGTAAAAAGACATCTCTGACCCACAATCTGCAACAACCAGCCCAGGAAACAAATCCATTACCTTCAATAACAAGCCCGGGATGCTAGCCTACTATCTGCAGGTCAGATTATGGGAAGTCCAATCACTGTCTGTAGCAATGACTCTAAGAAGCCAAGCATAACCCTTGTAACAATAAGACCGAAACATTATGACTTGATTAAATAACTGACACCTCCCCTAAACTTTGTTCCCACTTCTAGTTAAGATCAACTAGAGAAATCCAGGCATATCTCCTGACCAATCACATAGGATGCCCCACTTCTGGTTAGCCCACCCACAGCTTCATCATGCCAACAGCCTACAACCAAGGGCATATCTGAAGTCTTCCTTTTAGAATGTCCACTATAAAGCTTTCCACTCCCATGTGTAAGAATTTCTCTGTATTCATTTACTAACATTAAGCAACTGATTACTTGTCTAGTTTGTTCTGTATGTACCTATTTTTTTGAAGTTATATTCATCTTTGTTTTATCTTAGAGAGAGCAACAGAGTGTGTGAGTGGGGGAGGAGGGGCAGAGGGAGAGAAAAAATCTTAAGCAGGCTCTATGCTCCGCATGGAGCCCTACACGAGACCTGATCCCACGACCCTGGGATCATGACCTGAGCTGAAATCAAGAGTCCGAGGCTCAACTGAATGAGCCACCCAGGCTCCCATAAAGTAATATTCATCTTATTGATGATTGAGTGTGCAGCAGTATATACAATATCAGCAATGTGTGAGCGGATTTTTTTGCAGACACTCAACACAGCTTGTTATCAAACTTTGTGATCTTTAAAAATCTTGATTCGCATTTTTATTATTGGAATGAGGATATATTTAATATATATAACATATAACATATATAACACATTATATATATATATATATTACTGCTCATCGAAAGTAGACATTATTTCTCTGACTTGGAAGAGTTTAAAGCTTAGGACATATAGCCATGGTGTTGTTTGTTTTTTGAAAAGGAACTTTAGATACATTTTAGATTAGCAATTCAATATTTTTCCTTCATACATTTGGAAATATCTTAGAGAGAAAAGTTAATCATAGCTGCTTTTATAAAAACCTATTTTCTTGAATTCCAATGATTTTTTTCAGGATGGTTCTTGCTGAATCTATACTTTGTTCCTTTCCATTAATTTTATACTAATTATGATCATGGAATTTAGGATTTTTAGGTTGATTTTAAAATAATTTGACTTACAATAAGACACAGTCCAAACATCTTTCTAATAGAAAACATTTTATTGTAAATTACTTGCCACTCACATCACAACAGATTGAGGTCAAAATGATTCAAATATATCATTTCACTCCTAGTAACAGGGAATTTATGACATATCAGGATCACCATGCTCACTAAGGATGCTAAAATTCCCATTTTTTTAGGTGTGCTTTTTTTTTTTCTTTTTGATTGCAGTGGTACTATAGTATGCTATTTTCTCTGATACTGGTTTTCTCTGATGAAATTTTTGGTATAGGTGAGAGAAGGGAGATCAAGCAAGAAGACAGAAATAGTTCTTTATTGTTTTCAGATAAAATTCTTTTCACTTAAATTTTCTCAACCACATACATTAATTATAATAATGACATCAATCTCTAAAAGAGTTTGGGAAAGACAATCGCCTAAGTTACTAATAAGCTTTGCCAACACTTGGAATTCTTGGAGGAAAATCATCTAAGAAATAGAAAATACAATTGAACAACAGTGACCACGGCATCAGTAGAAACTTCTCAGTGTTTCTGCAATAAATATGAAGTGAAAAAAGAGATGTTTTTGACCACAAAAGAATGAGAGCATTTATAAGTGGTTTAATGAAATGTAAATTTAAATGGAAGAAAAAAAGAGAAATTAAGTCGTCTTACATTGCATTCACTGACTCTTTTGCAAGTTTTGAAATATATTTTTAAGACACATATTTCAGATGTGAAGTTAAATGAGATTTTAATTTTTTCAACAATACTGTATATTGAGAAGGCACCAGGTGTCAGGCAGTGTACCCTGGGGATATCATGAGTAATAAACAGAAAAGCAAAACCCCATGCTGTTACAGAGTTTACATTTTTCAGGGAGACAAAGAAAATAAATGGCATAAACTAAACAGTTGTCATTAAGTGCAAACTGCTAAGGAGAAACATAAGGAAGAAGGGTAAGAAATGGCAGTGAAGGGTTGTTGACACTTCAGGTAAGGCTTTCTGAGCAGGCGATTTTCAATGAAGAACCGGAAGAAAGTAAGGGAGTCAGCTGCGCAGACATCAAGAATACTCAGAGAGGTGAGAGTAAGAACAAGGATTAAGGCAGATAATGTGCCAGATGTTTTCAAAGAGCAGGAAGAAGAGTGTGGCTAGAAGACAGGATAAACACACAAGGGTCACAGATGAGAACAGATTAAAAACAGAGCCAGATTATGAAAGTCTCTTAGGTCACGGCAGGTGCATTGACCTTCACTCTGAGAAGGGAGAGCCTCAGAGACATAACATAAAAAGATTTATATTTTATGTTCTACTATTTAGATATACCAATAGTGATAAGCAATTATACTTACAAGTGGGACTAAAAGGGAAATGCCTGGGTCATATCAAAATGAAAAAATTCTTTTCAGAGCTCTATGTGATACATAGGTGTTGTTAACAGACGAGTTCACAGATAAAAGGATTGGACTAGGAGCATCTGGGTGGCTCAGTAGGTTAAGTGTCCAACTTTTGATTTCAGCTTAGGTCATGATTTTACGGTTTGTGAGTTTGAGCCACACATGGGACTTTGTGTTGGCAGTGCAGAGCCTGCTTAGGATTCTCTCTCTCTCTCCCTCTCTCTCTGCCCCTCCTGCATACATTCTGTCTCTCAAAATAAATAAATTTAAAAAAAAAGGATTGGACTACATTATATCCAGGGCTTTGACTATAGTTCTGTTGTGAACTGGTTTAGGTTTAGGATAATTACCACCCAATCTAAGTTCTAACATGGGAAGTATTGATGTCATGTTAATGGGGAAATGTTCTTATCAAAATCATGGCATTGCAACTAGACCAGGCATTAATCTGTTTTGGATGACTTCTCATTTTTAGTAGAATTTCAATCAATTTTAAAATATCTCATTTTTCAGATGAAAGAAATAACTTTCACTTTCAGAAGTAGCAATAACTCCCTTTATACAAGTGTGAAAGAAACAGTGAGCAATTAAACATTAGGATAAGTTTTGTCTTTTACAAATATATTGAAAACAATTTTGACTACTTATAAAAATAAGTTTTAGGAAAAAAAACAACCACTGGATTTACAATAAAAATCTTAGGCACAGAATTTAAAAATAATGACTTTTAGATGCGTTAATGTTAAAAAGAAATACTGTAAAATACTGATATTGCTAAAAAGCAATTGGGTAAATAGAACAAAATATATGTGTAAAATAGCACACTTTATTAATTTATTTTGACAAGTATAATTGAGTTTTAACTATTTATGAGTTTTATGAGTTTTCTATATGAGGTAAGAGGACTGTAATGTCATTTTTAAAAACCATGAAATATTTATTATTATCAACTTATGTCAGAATCCCATTACTGAGATTATTCTTGAAAATAATCTTGAAAAATATTCTTGAAAATCCTGAATACCAGATGCATTTGTTAAATATACTGTGCTTGGAGCTTAATTAACCTGGCAGGGATTCAGTATATAATCATCATATGTCTCAACAAGAGGCACAATACTATTTATTAAGACATTTTTCTCTTGTTACCTCAGATTAGAGGAAAAAGATAAATAATTGTATGCTGATATTACACACAATCATTTAACAAAAGTCACTTTACTAAATTTAAGAATCATATGTCAAAAATATCTATACAATCTTATTCTTTTTTTTTAATTTTTTTTTTAACGTTTATTTATTTATTTTTTTTGAGACAGAGAGAGACAGAGCATGAACGGGGGAGGGTCAGAGAGAGGGAGACACAGAATCGGAAACAGGCTCCAGGCTCTGAGCTGTCAGCACAGAGCCCGACGCGGGGCTTGAACTCGCAGAGCCCGAGATCATGACCTGAGCCGAAGTTGGCCGCTCAACCGACTGAGCCACCTATACAATCTTATTCTTAAACTATATTGGTAAGCACAATAATTGATCATGAACTCTGTCATGATATTGGACAAAAGATTTGACCAGACTGATAAGTATAATCCAGGATAATTTTGAATATAATATACTGAATACTTCAGTACAATATAGAAAGTAAGAGAAATGGAAGAGAATAAAGAGGTTAAGGAAAATAAAAGGCAATATTATATAGCAAATAGAGTCCAATAATTCCTTAATATCAAAAGTTAAGAGGCAAATGGTGAAAATTTATTGAAAATAAATTTAAATGAACTAATGACAGAGCTACAAATAAAAGTCAAGCCAATAATACATTTTTAAGTTTACAGGAGATAGAATATACTTTATTCTTGTCTTCAGAGACAATAGAATACTTAATTAAATTAGTTGATAATGTCCTTCTTTGTGTCCCCAGTGAGCTATGTTCTCTATAGCTAGTAAAAAGCCTAAAACATTAAATGGGATTTAGTGAATTGGCTACCCACTAAATTATGAGTTTCTTGAGAGTTGAAATTATGTTTTATTTATTTGTTCTAGTGCTTTCTTTAGTGCAGTAATGGCTCATTAAGGAAAGCCTAAAGGACTGGTCTGAATCATTGTCTTCTTTCTTAAGAAGTCACCCATTTTCTCCTGTTCATTTTAGTTGTTTTTTTATCCAAATGTTACCAAATGGATCATTTTATTATAATTCGGTTATTATTTCTACGTCCACATCTTAATTTGCCTTTTGGCATCACTTGCAATAACTTAATATTCCCTTTTAGGATAACTGTTTCTAAGGATTCTTTGGCTTGTAGGTTGACTTTGTTTTTTGTTTTTGTTTTTCCCCAATCTCCATATTTCTTTTATATTGTTTCCTTTGTGACTTCTGTTACTTGCTCTCATTCTCATGTTTTGGAACGTATCAGGACTTTGTCCTCTTACATGTTCATCTGAGTTCTCTCCATAAGGGAGCTCATTATCTTTGCAATTAGGAAAAAAAATCTAAATGGGATTCCTGTTTGATTTTGCTCTGAATCCTTCCTTTCTCCTTTACTTCATTTATTACACTCATTCTCACCACCCTGATGGAACCATGCTGGCCAAATAATAGGCCATTAAATATGCCACAAGAGAGACTGCTAGATCGCACCACTATCTATGGTATGTTCTTGTGTTTTTTATTTTTATTTTTTTTCTTTGTATATATTCAGCATGTAAATCAGTTCTCTGGATTTAGTTAATGCCATGAAATTGGCTCTGGCCAATGAAATATGGGTGGAAGTAATTCATATCATCTTTAGACATGATACTTATAAGCTTTGATATTCCATAGTTTCTTCCCATGTCTTCTGGCCTGAAGCAGAATATAGGGAGAATGTTTAATTCACCAGGGAGTGCTAAATTATACATCCCTTCTACCTAACCATTGTTTGTTGGGGGGGGATCATTTGCTGAATTATTGGGGTTCTCATTTTCTGTTTTATTTTTTAATGTTTTATATAGATGAATGCAGTTTATACAGATGAAGACAGTTTGCACTTTTGCATATCTCTGGGAAGAGATGACAATTTTGTTTGTCAGGTTTTTAGTTCAAGAGCATCTCTTTCCTTTAGTGTAGCAAAGTATGATTTCTTTATTGGATAACTATTTGTTCTGGGGAAAATTTGGAGAAAATTTTGGAGAAAATTTGGACTTGAATCCAAACTCTAACAATAATTTTTGTCCAAAGACACAAATATGCACACTTGGCCCATGAATCCTAATTACCTACAGAAACAACCCAAAATATCTTAGCTTTATATTCACCACAATTTGTCACAAAAACAATATCTTGCCTTCTTACTCTTATCTTCTCAACACCCTGATAGGTCTACACTGTAACCTATAATATGAAAAAAAGATACACTTTTAGTGTTTCTTTACATGTTTAGTTTTCTTTTTTTTCTTGTACTGTACTAAGCTATCATTTCTTCATGTTGCTGTTTTCATCTTCACTGCTCATTTTCCTTAGAGGACCTCACGCTTGATTCTATTTTGCTTCTGCCCTTAGGGCAGCATGATTCCAAGGCGATCTTCTCATGCCTCCCATGCACCTTTTAGTCTTTTCTCTGGAGTTAGTGCTCTGACCTAGTAATGAACTTTTTCAGTATTTTAATACATAGGGTGGGTTTTTTTACTCTAGGGATAGATTTGATCAAACTTTATCCTGCTGTCATTCCTTTTGTCCTTTTTTTTATTCTTTGTAGTTTTTCCTCAATGTTTACTTCTTTCTGTGAAGATATGTAGTGGAAATGTAGTATGTAGCTTGCATAGATTGGGTGGTATTTTGGATGAGAGTTTTTGACAGGACTTGGTTTTCCAGTTAAACCTTTGAAAGTCCTCTATGAGCTACATATACTAATGTATTTGGCCAACACTAAATTTTCAATTCTTAAAACAATGTCACGTGGTAAGTCGTGATATACCCATTTTGGATTTAGAGAGATGGTTTCACACCATTGTTGAGGAGAAAAGAACAAAACTAATCCAGGTCTTCACATTTCCTAAATCCATACTTATTCCCTTGTTCTAAACCCTTCCCCAGATATTAATTATATGGTGGCATGTCTGAGTTTTAGCCTTCTCCCTTGCTTCCATCTCAGATAAAATTAAATGCTTTGGTATCCTACTAGGAAGAGACTTTAAACACTTAAAGTTCAAATTGAAAAGTTATTTCAATTGGAGTTGTGCTGAGTTGGGATTTCAGGGTGTACTTAAAATTCTATTTGATATTTGAATAATCTTAGGCAAATATTATTTGATCTCAGTCTCCTAGTGACTATGAGTTTCAAAGTGCTATTCTCATTTCCTCTTATAAATAATGAAAGCTGCAAAAAGAAAACTTGTCATGATACTACATCCCATAACGTGAGATACGTGATATGTATTTAATGTACAGGGAAAGTAGGGATTTTTCATAACACTTTCAGATGCAAATTTTAGCATGTATGTATGTGTGTGTGTTTGTGCATGGGTGTGTGTGCATATACTGCTAAACATAAGAGTTTCATAGAGAGGCAAAAAGCCATGTGAATAATTTTGCAAGATGACAATCTTATGGTAAATAGTGGAGACTTGGGTTGATATATGTCTTGCATTTGTGACTTCCTTGACAATTTTATTCCCTGTTTCAAGTTCTCATTACCTCTTTTTGATTTTTGCAGTCTCATGAAAACTTTTCCTGAAAATAACCTAATCCTCTTCAGACTTGAATCCAAACTCTACCAATAATTTTTGTCCAAAGACACAAATATGCACATTTGGCCCATGAATCCTCATTACCTACAGAAACAACCCAAAGTATCTTAGCTTTATATTCACCACAATTTGTCACAAAAACAATATCTTGCCTTCTTACTCTTATCTTCTCAACACCCTGATAGGTCTACACTGTAACCTATAATATGATTGGTTCTGTCTTCCGTAACCATAAATTTCTGTTTACTTTCTCCTGTGTGTACACTTGGCCAACCTTCCCTGTTTATGCTCAAGCTGTCTCTTCATTCTATCAGGCACTGTAATCAAGAAGAATTTATTAATGTCCAGTTAGAACTAAATTCCCCCTAAAATTCTTTGAAATTCCTAGACTCCCAATGTGCCATGTTCTTTGTGCTGTGGTTATGGTGGTTCTACAATTGTGGTTGATCACACACTTAGTCACATTTTAAAATGTATATTTGGATATGTTTTTTGGTAATGACTATAATGGATTTACATACATGAATAATTATTAAATATATCCTAAGTCTAGGCATCATGCTAAGCATTTTCACACAATGTTCTATTTAATAACCAGAAACATCAGCTAGTAGGAGAAATTGGCACGCAAGGAAGTTAAAGAGCTGGCTCTTTATCTTCACTAAACTCTTTACTTCAATTTAATGCATCCATCAGTTATAAATGTAAAGAACACAACATAATAGTATTAACATTTCAGGCTTGTTTTTCACCAATAGAAATCAGATATATTTTCATAACACATTACAGATATTGTATGTATTTAAACATATTGTTTACCCTCATCACATCTTCAAAATTATGGTATAGTACTTAACAGATTCACTAATGGTTCTTGTTATTTAACATGTAATAAAAAAAATGCTATAGTATTCTCTTCCAAGTCATTAATTTTTTTAATTATTTATTTATTTTGAGGGGGGGCACCCGGGGGCAGGGGCAGAGAGAGAGAGGGATAGAGAATCTCAAGCAGGCTCCACACTGTCAGTTGATTCAGAGCTCAAACTCACAAACTGCAAGATTGTGACCTGAGCCAAAATCAAGATTTCAACTCTTAACCAACTGCCTGCTACCCAGACACCCCAAAACAAATATTTTCTTATAACCTGATCTCCATTAAAAGTTTAAAACTATTTTATAATGCATTTAAATATTTTCCTTGAAGTCTTTATTTTTGCTCCTTTTGTATGGACTGCCTTCACTGATTAAAAGACAGTCTATTTATTCTACTTCACCTTTCCTTTTCATCCTGGCTGCTCCCAGTGTTCTTTAATGACACACATTATTAATACTGACAGGAACTTAGACAAATATAAATCGGATGCTCATGTGGAAGATAAATTTGTAAAGTCAAATTATCATTATTTCATAATTTATTACCTGGGTGAAAAGCTTCCACACAACATCTGGTTGATTCTTTGTAACCCAGTTTTAATAATCAAATAGATATTAGCTGCATACTGACTTTCTGAATATAGATGAGCTATATTATTGATGTGCAAAAGTTAGAAAGCAGAAATAGTTTTAAGGTAAAAAATTTCTGGGCTATAGAAAAGCAAGACAATTAATGATAACGTTCGCTGGTTCGTTGTCTTCTTTGGTCAAATAACCTAAGTGTTGTGATTTATTACAGGAAAGTACCAGAGGGGAAATACTTCCATTTTTTTTTTCTCTTGACAAACATCAACTGTTGATAGGGTAGCTGAAGTCACATTTATCAATTTCTACTCTGCTGTGGGAAAATTCTATTGAATTATAAAGTATCAGAGATTTATTAAAACTACTAGAGTCACAGATAGAGGCTTTGAGTAAAAGAAAGTGTGCATTTATCAGTCTTAGTTTACTTTTCTTTGATCTAATTCTCCTGACAACTGGAGTTACTTGATGCCAACCATAATTCTGCCTCCCTTAACTGTAAAGTATAAATCTTTAGAAAAGGCAAGAATAATTCAGTGACATTTAGTCCAGTTACCTGGTCCTGTGTTTCTTGGTCTCAGATCAGTTTTAACTACAGGGTTTTCAGTTTGTTCTTGAAATTTCACCATTTTATTGTCTCACCTCATGAAACTCAATCCAAGTCTCTACTCATTTCACAAGTTTTATTGAAAGAAATTTAAGTTATTCTCTCATGATTGGTTCAGTCTTAATCAGGTATGTGAAAGCGATGAATCCCGGCTTCTTCACTGTGGACCTGTTTGGTTAACCCTGATATCTTCAAATCATCCAGCTAATAGTCTCTCATGGTTATTTTTTTTGGGGGGGGGGGGGGGGGGAGTTTTTAAATAGTTATAAAATAGACATAACATCTAATTTATCATCTCAACCTCTTTGAAGTGTACATTTCAGCCGCAACACATACCTTCACATTGTTGTGAAACCATCACCACTGTCCATTTCCAGAACTATTTCAGCCTTGCAAACTGCAACTCTGTTCACATCAAAAAATACCTCCTTATTTCCCTGTCTCCCCAGTTCCTGGTAACGATTTTTCTTTTTGTCTCTATGAATTTGACTATTTGACTATGAATATTTTAGGTACCTGCCATAATGACATCATACAGTATTTGACTTCTTGTGATCAGCTTATTTCACTAAGTGTATCTTCAAGGTTAATACATCGTGTAGCACATACCAAAATTTCATTCCGTTTTGAGGTTGAATGATATTACCTCATATGTAATATACCACATGTTTTTTATCCATTTATCTATCTTTATCAATGAACATTCGAGTTGTTTCCACCTTTTGGCTATTGTGAATAATGTTGTTATGAACACTGGTGTGCAAATACCTGTTTGAGTTCCTGCTTTAAATTCTTTTGAGTGTATACTTACAAGTGGAATTGCTGGTTTATATGATAATTCTGTGCATAGTTTTTTTGAGAACCCACCATATTCATATTGTCTTACACAGAAACTGCATCATTTTATCTTATCATCAGCAATGTACAAGTGTTCCAATTTTTGCACATCCTTGCTAACATTTGTTATTTTCTCTCTCTCTCTCTTTTTGATAATAGCCAGCATAATGGATGTGATGTGGCGACTCATTGTGCTTTTGATTAGCATTCCAAAATGATTGGTAACACAAGTAGTTTTAACTGATTATTACATTTTTTGTTTAGTGTTTAATTAAGCACCAAATTACAGCAACATTTTGATCTCAAAGTATTTTAAGACTTAAATATTCTGCCTAAATCACTGCATAAATGATAGTTATCCATTTAAGGATGAAAACTGGGTATTTATAAGAAGCATATTAATATAAATAATTTTAAATCATATTACTTACCTTCTGGCATTAAGGAAACATGTTGAGACTGTTCTAAAGGTTAACCTGGTAATTACTATATAAATAAATGTATGGTGGAAATAGAAGAGGCCTTGGGATCAAACAGACATGCCTTTAAATTTGCCTCTGGTATTTCCTAAATATAAAGAACTAGGCCAATTATTTAACTATCCTAGTCTTGATTTCCTTAACTGAAAATGAATAAAAATCACTACATAATAAGGGTTGGAGCTGCAATTCTTAGATTTTCTTCAGTAAATATAGAACTCCCTCTTCTTTAGGCAGAACGCACTTTCCCCCTTACTAGTGTTGGGCTTGGTCAGGTGAAATGTTTGGCTAGTGAAATATGAGTAGATATGTTTTAGGCAGGCGTTAATGTACATGCACAGTTTGGCTTAGCTCTTACGATCATTCCATTTGTTAGGAGAATTTTATAACTCAGTTATCTGCTGGTAGAGAGTTATCTACTGATGAACCCTGAACTAAACTAAGTACTCTGGGTAAAATGATGTGCCCATGTAGGTTCATCAATTGTAACAAATGTGCCAGTCTGGTAGGGGAAAGTTGATAATATGAAAGCCTATGTGTGTATAGGGGCAGTAGATATATGTGTAATCTCTGTACTTTACCTTCAAATTTGCTATAAACCTAAAATCCTAAAAATAAACTTTGTTTAAAAAATGAACTTGAGGGGCGCCTGGGTGGCGCAGTCGGTTAAGTGTCCGACTTCAGCCAGGTCACGATCTCGCGGTCCGTGAGTTCGAGCCCCGCGTCAGGCTCTGGGCTGATGGCTCGGAGCCTGTTTCCGATTCTATGTCTCCCTCTCTCTCTGCCCCTCCCCCGTTCATGCTCTGTCTCTCTCTGTCCCAAAAATAAATAAAAAAACGTTGAAAAAAAAATTTTTTAAATGAACTTGAGGGGCAACTGGATGGCTCAGTCAGTTAAGCATCCAACTCTTGGTTTCAGCTCAGGTTATGATCTTGCAGTTTGAGAATTTGAGCCCCAAATCACCTGACAGTGTGGATCCTGCTTGAGAGTTTAAAGGTACTACATTTTAAATGTAGTATTTCTGGGGGCACTTGGGTGGCTCAGTTGGTTAAGCATCCGGCTTATGCTCAGGTCATGATCTCGAGGTTCACGAGTTTGTGCCCTGTGTCAGCCTTGTGCTAACAACTCAGAGCCTGAAGCCTGCTTCCTTCCGATTCTGTGTCTCCCCACCTCTCTCTCTGCCTCTTCCCTGCTCGCACTCTTTCTCTTTCACTCAAAAATAAACATTTAAAAATAAAAAATAAATAAATAAATAAAAAATAAAAAATAAATAAAAAATAAATGAAATCTAACTTCCTTTCCTGGTATTGTAACATTTCCACTTTGCCTCAGGACAAAATAAAGCAGAATGTCACTTTCTAGCTTTGCAGTGGTTGAAGGAAGCAAGACTATCCTTTCTTTTCCTCTTTCCAATGTAACTTACCACTTCTTCGAGAGTCCCCGCCATAAATTTACACACTCTTCCTGACTTCCAAATTTCTAAGGAAAGACACCCTCCCGCTTGTACATGAACTGAAACTCATTTTGTTTCCAGTCCTTTCTTCTTCCCACTTTCTTCCTCGCTGCGGAATGATTTGCACTATTTTATTCATGTATAGCTAAGAGTAATATCCCTTCTTTATTCCAGATCTGTTCTACTACATATTTGCCTTCTTAGTTGTAATAGTTGATTGTATCTTATTTTTTCTTTTGCTAATATTCATTTAAGTTACTACTTATTTTATTAGAGACTTTAATATTAAATATTAAGTTCAAACATTCAGTGATGATTCATAATCAAGTATTTCTACCACTCTATCAAGCTAAGTCCTCATTTTTATAGAAATGTCAAATGTTGCAGCATAAGCCATTTCTTAATCTTTTAATATATTCTACAAAATTTTCCATGGATCTACTCATTGTTCAGTGCTCTCTGATCTGCTTTCTTTTGTACTCTGCTTTTTGGAAAATGCCTGCTTTAGCTGTCTGCATCATCTGGAATGTCTGTCTTGCATGGCTGTCTCAGAACTGTACTATAATAAAGGGGTTGTACAGGCTTTGTATTTGGGAAGGAAAAGACACTGTAGACAGTCTCAGCTGGAAAAAAAAAACTGGTTCTCAAATGGGCAGAGATAATTAACTTCATAAAACAACTTTTTAAATACATCCTTCCTGATATAACAGCCCCAGTTTTATTGTTTATCCAGTTTCAGTTCTCCATCCCATAAGCTACCACAGATCAAGAGTAGGCATGCCTTTGGCAATTTGTCTTCAGGAAGTGTACCCTAAGATGATTAGAGCACTTGACAAAATGTTTTGTTGTGTAAATTTTATATCATGTTACTTTAAAATTTTGCATACGTTTGGTTATTAATACATTTGGCTTTTTTATAGCTTTTTTGAGGTGTAGTTGATACACAATTGTTCCATTTAATGTGTACAATTTAATGTGTTAGGACATGTGCAAACAGCTGTGATATCATCACCACAATCAAGATAAGGCACATCCAATACCTCACAAAGTTTCCTTGTGTCCCCCTGTTGTTTGTTTTGTTCTTTTTATGGTAAAAATACTTCATGTGAGAGCTACCCTCTTAAATTTTGAAGTGCACAATACCATGTCATTAGCCATAAGCATTAGGTTGTGCAACAGGTATCTATAACTCATTCATCTAGCAAATATTTGACTTTTTTAAAGTTTATTTATTTATTTTGAGAGAGAGCATGCAAGCGTGAGTGGGGAAGTGGGGGGAGAGAGAGAGAATCCCAAGCAAGCCTTGTGCATTTGACTCCATCTCAAGAACTATGAGATCATGACCTGAGCAGAAATCAAGAGCTGCATGCTTAACCGCCTGGGCCACCCAGGTGCCCCGGATGTTTGACTGTCTTAAAATAATATGGCAATTTGAAAAAAAATGACTAGTTTTTGGCCCATAATTAGCCAGTGATTTTTTTCAGAATCAGCTAGATATAGAACTAATGCCAGTTGGTCACTTTTTTTGTATTATATAGCTAAAAAACCCATTTCAAGGAAAATCAGAGAAAGGCAAAAGATTTTCTGATTCCTACTCATAGCTGAGTACACAGAAAAATAAAAAAGAAATCTATTAAGACATTGATGTTCTAATTAAGTACTGAATTGGAGTTTGATTTTCACAGTGAATTAAACTTTCCCACAAATATAGTGAAACTTCAATCTTTATTCTTCTAATTTAATTGAATAGAAACTAAGGATGCCAGGAGTTAATTTATGAATTACATGTAGATTGGATAAGACAAAAAAACAAGTCAGATTTATGTCAATGTGGCAAAAAAAAAAACTACTTACTGTTTTCTATTATTTTATTATGATTCACATCTCACAACTGAGAAAGTTCAGTTTCATTGAAATTGTCCTATTGTGTATGTACAAAATTCATCACTTATATTTTTTATTCAAGCCATTGATTAAGGAACTCTAGTTCAAGGAAGTGACCTACACATAGCACTTTGTATCCTGTGAAGAGAGACTTTAACCTTCAAATTGTGTAAGTTTACCACATCAAATGTGAGCAGAGAAAAGGGAGACACTCTAGATTGACATTTCATTACGTAATTTTGAAGGACTGAAAATAACGAGAAAATGCTAAAAATGTCCAAAAAGGGAAATTTATCTTTTACAAATGAATAAGATTAAGACTGGCTTGATAACTGATCAGAAATATTGGAGATAAGTAAACATGAGAGAAAAATCTTTCAAAGTTTGAAATCAATATTATTGTATTGCCACCAAACTATTAGGTAGGTGTGAGACTCAACCAAGAACAGTAAAAAATGACATTTTCAGGGATAAAATAATTTTGAAAATGTACTACTCATTGTACCTTAAATGACAAAAAGTTAACGAAATGAAAATAAAAATAAAATAAATGAATAATATAAAATGAAATACTTGTATATCTAAAAAATGAGTTCCAAATAAAATGAACCCCAAATTAAAATTATTTAGCACACCTAAAGTCAGTTGGGAAAAATTAAATGGAGTTCCTGGGTTTCAATGGAAATGTCTTCAAAAATAAACAAAAAAAATTGAAATGCATTCAATACCATAAATAACTATTTGACTTCAGTATAGCAAATAAGACTTTTGTTTCTTTTCTTCAAAAGAAAAAAAAAAAAAAAAAGGCCAGAAATTCAAATGAGAATACAAGGAAAAGCCATACTCAATATCTTTAGCAAATTTATGTTTCAATATTTTATTATTTTTGAATAATTGATTTTTCCATAAAAAATAGAATTTAATTTGACCCATATGCTAACAATAATTGTATAATTGAAACAAAAGTTATGACATTTGCCAATAAAGAATGAAAAGTAAACCTACCTTACTGTATGGAACTTTAGTAAAATATTAAGTTTCCTACAAAAATATAATTCAAGTATGGTTTATATAATTTTCCAACTTTTTGAATCAACCTATAGAATATTTATAGAAGAATCGAATATTGTCACAGAATGTAACTTAAATATTATCAACTCAGATAGGTAGTACTTAAAATAAGAAGTAGGTAGATGAAAAGAGAGCACAGAGCAGAAAGATACTGGGCTTACACATGTGTTATTCTAGTATAGTGAGCACATGAGAGACAAAAGTTGTGCAATATGTGGAATTTTAAGTGTTTCTGTTAGATCAGGGCTTTGCAATATCAGTGATACTGATATTTTGGACTGGATAGTTCTTTGTTGTTGTTCTTGGATGTTTAGTAGCATCTCTAGCCTCAAAACACGAGATGCTAGCAATGTCCCCTGCCCAAGTGATGATAATCACTGTCTCCAGGGTGTCTGGGTGGCTCAGTTCGTTAAGCGACTGACTCTTGATTTTGACTCAGGTCATGATCTTGAGGTTCATGAGTTTGAGTCCTGCATCGGGCTCTGTGCTGGCAGTGCGGATCCTGTTTGGGATTCTCTCTCTCCTTTTCTCTCTCTGCCCTCCATGACTTGCACGTGATCTCCCTCTCTCTCTCAAAATAAATAAATAACCTTAAAAAAAAAAAAAAGATTCTTAAAGAATGTCTCCAGATAACTACCATAGCTTGTCATATAACTTGAAGTAGCTATGAAAATTAGGCAAGGGGAAAAGAATGAAATAGTGCAAATAAGCTAATCTTCATCTTTCAGCTCATAATATTAATGTGTAATAAGTAAATAAGTTTTTAAAAAGATATAAGAAAAAACTAAGCTAAAATTTAAAATGGCAACCAATGTTGGTTAATGTTAATTTGATAAATTGAAGGCAATATGTGTTATATACAAGTATGTTAATGAAAAAATAATTGTTGAGAACTATATAAAAAATAGCTTCCATGTCTATAATTAAGTCCCTTGAAATAATTTCCTGAAAAGGTTTTATTTTAACTTTGAAAATCTTTTGAATTAGAGAAAAATGGAATTTTATATTAAGTATTTAAATTATGATCATGGAATATTTCATGAAGTTGCTCAATTTCCTTAAAACAGTACATTATGAAACTAACCTAATATGAAAATTCTTCTTGACTTTGTATTTAAATCTCCACTTAGTGCTTTCAATTATAATGTTGAAAGACATATTTTTTTATACATAAGGCATCATACCACAAAGCCATGATACATTAAGCTTACTGTGGCAGATATTAATAAACAAATGCTAAAATGTATGAAAACTAATTTATAAAAGCACAGGTTTTTGCCTTAATTCTAAAGATTTTAAAATATGTATTCTATTGCCTAGTAATATTTTGATCTATACTCCTCCAAATGCAAGATGAAGGGAAAATCCATAGAAAAGTAAAAACTAAAAGCTAAAAAACTCTGATAATTTACCATTAACACATAATCTTTTCACTAAGTGTATAGAAGCAAACATTGAATATTTATCATGTCATTCTTGTTCATTTAGGGGACTGCATTCTATTTAATGAAAGTTTTGGGATGGGAATATATTCTGAAAACATTTTCCAAATATTATGTCCTTTAAATTATTAATTTTAGTATCTATTTTCTAAATTTTTTAATGTTTATTTATTTTTGAGAGAGAGGGAGAGAATGACAGAGAGGGAGACACAGAATCTGAAGCAGGCTTCAGGCTCTGAGCTGTCAACAGAGAGCCCCACACAGGGCTCAAACCCATAAACCGTGAGATCATGACCTGAGCCAAAATCAGACGCTCAACCGACTGAGCCACCCAGGCACCCCTAGTATCTACTTTCTAAGGTACTCTCTAAAATATCACATGTATGCATTTATAACAAGATAGCATGTAATGTATTTCAGAAAATTTGATTTTTATTATGAAAACTACTTCACGGGTCTTTTGTTCTTTCTACCATGTACATTGTCCTCAAATAGTCAGTGATTCACTTTTATTGTATATGGGCAAAATGTTGGGAGGAAAGTTACTCATAACTATATTTAGGTCATTTTTCTGCATAATCAGAAAGATAAGACTAAAGATAACACAGAAAAGGTGGAGAAAGAACATAGATGTAAAATATACCACCTATCTTTGATGTTAAAATGCTGGACTAATTTTATATACCAACAGTTAACTACTTTCAATCCTAGTTTATTACACTAATTCAATTAGCACTGTAAATCTTATATATATATATATATATATATATATATGTGAATAGCCTTTATTTTGTGAAAAAATGTGATTCCTAGGGAAGAATATTATAAAATATTTATTAAATGGTGACATAAAGTAGGAAATTACACTAACATTTTATCTAATGCTGGTAAGCAGTCTTTTCTGATTAGATGGTTTCCAAGGAATTTAATTTCATTACTACATAATTATCCCTTATTTATTTTTTACGAGTTCCTTTTTCAGACTTTTGTTGTTTTTGTTTAAGCAACCAGAAACTTTTCAAAAGATACTCACATTCTGATATTTGTGTTAGGAATATAAATGTAAAATTTTGCCTATTAAATTGAACGATTAAAATGGATCTATATTCAAATATCATTTTTCCCTATAGTTGGTTTAACCCCTGGAGACTGGGTGCATTTAATAGGTTATAATACATGTGTTGCAATCGTCCAGTGAAAATGTATCATTATTTTTATTTCAGTAACAAAAAAAACTCAAGTTTTTGAAGGGATGGGGTTATCAGGGCAATAGATATAAATGTATCAATGATTCCTTATAAATAAGGTTTACCTGTAATTTTAAATATATATAGTTACTTACTACAATGCACTTCACTGATATTAAATGGAAAAGAAGCAGTGTACAGATAATATTTCACTTTCGCCATGTTCTGTTTGAAGCACAATGACACTATCAATACGTCTTCAATACTGATGTCTTCTTTGCCAGCATAGAAAATACAGCGTATTGTAGAACTGTGCCTGCATGCGAACCTGGCCCAATAGAAGAAAGTTTCTTAGTGCCTTAACCTGTGGAGTTACTCAATGAAAAAAAATTGGAATAAAATAAGCACTCAAAGATAAGTTCATAAATCAGCAAAATGAAGTGAAACATGAGAAAATAAATAGAACAACAAAGCAGTTTTTAAAAATGTAATAAATTACTGGCAGTACATGAAAAAATATTCTAATTTGAGAAGCAAACTGAAAGTCAAGGAAATTTGATAAAGAAAGAACAACTCTGAGACTTTTTTATGTTGTAGAATGTGAGAAATAAGTTTTAAATATATTCACCATCTTGGCAAAAAAGGTGCATTATTCCAAAGGGGAACAATTGGACTACAATGAGGGCTTCTCTATAAGAGTTGTCAACGCCCAAAGCTTGCGTAAAAATGCTTATAGATCTTAAAGAGAAAAAAAAATGTAGTCAAGAACATTTCATCCAGCCAAGTTTTCATTCAAGTGTAAAAACTATAGACAGACATTCACTAACATAAACACACATATAAACTGTTCTCGAGGAAGATAAGCTTCTTTAGCAATTCAATTGAGCCAAGTGAAGAAATTAAAATAGAAACTTTAAGGAAAAAAATGAGATAAAATGACTGATTACGAACATGGATTGACATGATGAACATATAAATAAATAAATTGAATATTTTTGTCAGTTATGATTAGATAAGGAGTATGAAATACCATAAGCAATGTCATTACAAAATAATGACTGACTAATAAAACTGAAATATGCAGGGAAGGGAGAAAAAAGGGACATGTGAGTGCCAATGCCCTTATGACACATAGCAGGCTATCAGCAGATATTTTAGAAATGATAGGCTATGTTTTTTAAAAGCCCAGAAACCAAACCACAACCTCTCACTGTGTTTCATAGTTCTGTCAAACATTCCATGAAGAGTTTAGAAATAATATTTCCTATAGTGAAGAAACATTCATTTGAAGGCAAGAAATTCCCTTAGTTTTATTTCTGGTTTAAAAAAAGATCATTTAGGATCCTGGAAAGGAACAATGAGATTTCTCCTGACCTTTACCCACAAACCCATTTAAAATTTTAGTACGTACTAAATAGAGTTGAACATCTCAGTCTGATAAATGAATGTAAGTTTATGTTGTTTATTTTCATGTATAGATCACTAAGCAACAATCATACTTCATGATGAAAATCTAGTAGTGTTCTTACTGCAGTGAGTAGCATACAGTTAATTATTATTAGCAATACAATGCTAAAACCTTTTTGGAAATTCTGATCACTGTAATTAGAAAAGAAAAGTAAAAGTAGCTCTATAGATTTTTAAAATTGGAAGCTAATATATCAGTAGCTGTGGAAGATTTGTCTAGCTAGATCTAAGAGATTTAGCTATGTAAATGTAAACAATCAATTAAAATGTTCAGAGTGAGGTTAATGACAAATTTTGGACACCAAATCAGTCATTTTCTTACATTTTTTAATGTTGGTAGATTATTATCCATGGATCTATTGCATTTCTTCACATGTTACACATAGTGGCAATCACTTTTTTGACTATATTTTTAAGGACGTTTGTATAGCAAACAGCTTTGGAAGCCTGAGATAGTGTCTCCTTGTGGTGAACAGACATTTGTTTACTGTCTGGTAAAGAAATGTCTTCCTTCAGCCATTTATAAAAGATTCATAATTCCCTCAGCGCTAAGCTTCTCAGCTGTGGTGTAATCACACTATGTGCACATCTGTCTCTGCTCTACTCTACACACTCATGGAACCTGGTGTCAAGGAGATCTGACTAAAACAGGGACATCAGGCTGCTTGCAGCATCGTGAGTGATAAAGTCCTTTGTCTCTATCCCAGGATACCTGTGTCTTCCATCAGCATACGTGAAATTATGGCAGGCTAATTTGTTACCTGTACGTAGGGTAAATTCTCAGAATTTTCACAATTCTTGAAATAAAATAGCCACTGAAAAGATGTAGTAAATGTGACACCTTTAAATAGAGATAAACTCTATGACACATGGAAACGCAATATGTTATATGGGGGACATTCAGAGATTATGCGATAAGTACATTCTTTGGTAAATGACATTAGGGCATCAGGCTGGGGTGGTGCTACTAAGGAGTAGAGATAATCTCATTCCTTTTTCCAAGATAAATTACAAATGATCAATGTGATTATATAAAACTATAAAACATTTATGGCAAGGCAAACACGAACAAGACAAAAGTCCAAACATAAACAAGTTTAGAATACAAAGAACAACTTGAGAAAGGAAAAAAAAAAGAGTAAGTCAATAAATTATGGTAAATATTCAGGTTTTAAATAAAAAGGCCAAAGAATATTGTAGACAATACTGGAATATATATATGAATATGATATATATAAGTATATATGAATATATATATATATGAATATGATATATATAAGTATATATGAATATATATATAT
>NW_026057582.1:55681185-55867755 GCF_023721935.1 Panthera uncia | reverse complement strand
TAATGTTCTTATTTTTGTCTCTATTCTTGAATTTGTGCTTCCTGTGTACTCCTCCTCAAACAAAGTCTGTATTTTTCAGCTCTCTTAACTATAATCCATTCTTATACTGATGCCCTGTTGCTGTCGTGTTACAATGAGGAACAGGGGAAGCTTTCGATAACTTTATGATTAAATCTCAGTCTTTTAGTGGCCTTATGTCTCTTGGCTTTGAACTTCACAAGTATTTTTACAGTAGTATAGATATTAGATATATTTCTCCTTAGGTGAGGCAGGAAGCCTAGAGGAGGCTGAGGTGGGTGGAGATTCTTTCCTCCAGGTGAGATAGGGCTCTGATTTTTCCCCTGGGGAATAGGCCTTTGTTATATAGAACCCATTGAATATATTTCACCATGGTTACTCTTTCCTTACCCCCTGCCAGAGATAAGAAGGTATCTTTGTCAGATTCTTACCAAAAGAACATTATAGAGTTTCTGAAAGGAAAGCCCATGAAAACGTGAAGGACTCTATGAAACTGTGGTGCCCAGAGTTTCTAACTATCATGCTAGTCCAGACTTAGCCACCAGAAATAGGTTAAGATTACCATTTAAGTGTTCCTACGTGCTTGTTTGTTTCTCCAGGCAAGTATATATTAACCGTGATTCCCCATATTCACCTATGCATCTAGATATAGGACAATAGTTTGTCCTGAAACCTCAATTCTCTGATGGGTCCAAAAAAAGTTGTTGATTTTTTAGTTAGTACAAGTGTTTCTTGTAAAGACTGAAGTAATGACATGTTGGAATTGAAAATAGAAGTCTCATTCCTTTTTCAGTTACATAAAAAAGCTGTAACTTTCATATTGCTATTGGAAATTTTGTCCTTGTTTTAATAAGCTTAACTTTGGAACATTTTCTTTTTTTTTTGAAATAGAAAAACCCTGTAATATTTCCTATTACAGTTTGGAAAAAATCTGGAAAAATACCATCAATTTTAAGATAGCATTATAGACTTCACTACCTAATGTGGCTAAGAATTTATGTTGCCTTTATGCCAGTAAAGAGCACATTTGTTTTATGAAGAAATATATGCTTTTCCCATAAGGGAAATAGAACTTCATAAAGACTCTATTTCCTAGATTTCTTCTTATGTGGCCAAGTCCTACGGGATAATACATTTTGATCTACTCACATTTCTTGCATCAACCATTGATATTCTTTGAATGAGACCAATACCACCAACACACTATGTGGCCAATAGCCAATATCCTGACCCTATCTTTCTTTGCCTATTTCAAAATTAACCAAGCTAAGGCAATAGTTTGTTAGAAACGTTGTTTTTGGTTTGACTATGTAGGGCACTAGAATCATAAAATGAAGTTACAATTATCACCATTTGGGAATGATTCTATTTTTCCACCTTAAAACCTAGTTCAATGTGAAAACTAAAAATAAGGAAAAAAACCCTAATTTATTCTGTGTTTCATTCTTCCCAATTGCCTTTCTTTTCTCCACCTCAAAATACCTTCAGCTGGTATCTTCTTTTCATTCATGTATGACTGCTGTGATTCTCTTCCATGGATGAGCTTCCTTGAAAAGCTCACATCACTCACAGAGACTTTAGAAAGCACTACTCCTGCTAGAGCCAGGCTCTCCACGAAGTTTCCCAGGCTCTGTAGGGAGATTTTGTGGGCTGGGCTTCTAAGAGGCATGATTTCTTACAGAAAACAACATGTAGTTTTACCACATTTATACCATGTTCACTTTTGTCTTCTCCATATTTTAATTTTACCTCTTCACCACTGTGCTTGGGACAAACAATTTCTACACCTGGTGCTTAAGAATAGTTCAGTGGAAAGAGTCAGCCTCTCACTTGGACCCCCTTTCTTATCCATACTTAGGAGCAGAAAACTTTTCTGAGGGGATTAAACTATTCTGTTCAGACCATCAGGCCAATCCATATTCTACTGTACTATCATGTTTCCTTGGTTTGAGTCTCAGTTGTTGTTTACTATCAGGGTAAGAAGTCAAATACTTTCACTGTGCCTAATACTGAGCTAACCACTGTTGCTGCATACCCTCTTGTAAACAGTTCTTATCTTTAGAACTGTTCATCTACTTCTTCTTCCTATAAATGTTTCCAACCATTCAATATGTCTTGTTTTTCCATGCAAGTGTTTGTTACATTGCTTTGTAGGATAAAAGGAAAGTCTAGATGATACCTGAGTTCCCTTCAAATAGTTAGATTTTATAATCAATACAAATGCCTTTGTGAGAATGAAGTTATGGAGACTCTGCTCATAACCTCAAATTATATAATTTATGTAATTTTATGTAACTTTCTTATAATTTACATTTACATAAATTACATAATTGATATTATGTAATTTTCTTATAATTTACATTTCACGTAAATCGAGTAATTAGTGTCATAGATAGAATACAGCCATTTTTTGTTCACTCCTTTCACAGAGATATTGGGATGCAAGTAACTGAAATTCTTACCACACTATATCTAAATACCAATTTAGTAGGAGAATAAACAAGAAAGTATTGTCCCATGTAAAATAAAATCCACACAATGACATTGTTTACAGTCTCTGCATGTTCAATTCTCACATAGGCTTAAAAGGTTTGAATAACTTCTTGGGCATCCCCCAAATTTAATATCCAGTACCTCCAAAGAGTTCAACAACTCCCTGGCTTTATTCACTTATTCTTCATTGTTTCTTTTATCCATTTGTTCAGAAAGTAATTACTTAGACATTAGAGGAAAGACACAGTCCCTCTCCTCATGGAGGAGATCAACAAGTAAACAATTGTAATTCAGTGTGGTCAGCTATTTGTTAGGAAACAACATGAAGGGCTAACAAAGTGCCAAAGAAGGACACCTATGTCTCCTTCGGGAGATGTGGACAATCAGGAAAGGCTTCTTAGATAAAAGCTGAGCATAATCCAGAAGGAGAAGTAGGAATTGGCAAATAAACAAAGGTTAAAAGGATATTCCAACAAAAATTATCGGCATGCACCAAGGCCCAAAGGAGAAATAGAGTAAAATTAGAAGAAACAAATTCTGTGGTCAGGAATCTTGGAACATAGAATACCAACAACAAAAAATGAAGTAGTGTGACAGCTGTAGGCAAGGGGCTTGGGGGAGGAAGAACATAAGTGAGATAACAATTAGAGCCTTCTCCTGCCCTCTTTCTCCTCACTTCCCCAAGTCAGAAATCCAAGGTGTTTCGCCCACAATATTCTTGCTATAATCTTATTCCAGGGTTTATCCCTCTAGAGTAGTTTTATTAAAACAGTTTATATTTTGGGAGTCCTGGGTGGCTTAATTAAGTATCTGACTCTTGATTCCAACTCAGGTTATGATATCAGAGTCATGAGCTTGAGTCCCACGTCAGGCTCCACACTTGGGGTGGATTCTCTCTCCCTCTCTCTCTGCCCCTCCCCCTGTGTGTGCATGTATGCTCTTTCTTTCTCTCAAAGTAAATAAATAAATATTTAAAACAGTTTATATTTTTATTTCAAAATATTTTTATGTTTTATTCAAAAAGTTTTTAATCTGGTAGTCTGGTAAATCTTCAAGGAACTAAAATAGATGACATTATTGATCTGAAAGGAGCAAGTGAGGCTGGAGGTTGTCTCTGTGACGGAAACAGGATGAGACCCAAAGGCCAACAGATTACAGAAAACACCATTACACTTCCTTTTTTAATTAGGTCAGTGTAATATAAAACTGTGTGATCTTTTCTTAATTTTCATTCTTTCTTTTCTACTTTTAAGCTGGTGAGGGGGTTGGAGAGCAAAAGAAAAGCTGGCAACTCAGTGTCCTAAGTCTTTTTTATTTATTCATTTTTTTAACATTTATTTATTTTTGAGAGACAGAGAGAGACAAACATGAGTGGGGGAGGGGCAGAGAGAGAAAGAGGCACAGAATCTGCAGCAAGCTCCAGGCTCTGAGCTGTCAGCACGGAGCCCAACGCAGGGCTCAAACTCACGATGCATGAGATCATGACCTGAGCCAAAGTTGGGTGCTTAACCAACTGAGCCACCCAGTTTCCCCTAGAGTCCTAAGTCTTGATAAGTCCTATTAAAATGAAAATGATAGTAATTTAAAATTTATAACATGAAAAAATGAAGCAAAATGTTGGCATTTAGTAATACTATTCAAATGTCCCAAATCTGATAAACTTATTTCATATAGGGAGAAACCACTCCACCATGTGGACATATGCCAAAGCAGAATTTACTAACCTTTACACTTTTAACATTTTGAGCCAGATAATTCTTGGTTCTGGTAGCTGGCCTGGGCATTGTAGAATGTTTAGTAGCATCATTGGTCTCTATTCCCTAGATGCCAGTCTCACTCTACCCACAAGTTATGGTAAACAAAAATGTTCCCAGGGATTGCCAAAAGTCCCCTGGTAGACTAAATCACCTCTGGTTGTGAAACACTTTGCTAGAGAGTAGTAGAGCATACCATCTTGTGGGAAGAAAGATTTGCCAACATCTTATTCTAGTTCACATAATTTAAAGCAGATTGAGCTTAGTATAAGAAGAGAAATTTCAATATAATTTTATGAGAACATATAGTAAAAAAATCCTGAGAAGAAGGAAGTAGGAAGCAAAATCAATAAATATTCCACAGAGGTAGTGAAATATAAGCATGGACTTGAAAGACAGAGAAAAAGCATAAGGAAACTGCAAAACACAACACACACAAAGGCTGGGAAACATGAAGGTAAAGTATTTGAAAAATAGTAAAATTCCATTATGGTCAGCCAGTTTAGAATAACTGGCAGGTTGTGCTCACTTCGGCAGCACATATACTATAATAAGTGATGGGTTAGGAGGCTGGAAAGATATATTGAAAGCTTGTTTTGAAAGATCTTCAATGCTATGATGAGAAATTGCGTGCTTTTTTCCATTGAGCACGAAAGGTCTAATTAATGTGTTAGAGTCTGTTGGCACAATCTTTGTATTATGAATGCAATTTTTTTGGTATTTATTTATTTTGAAAGAGAGAAAGAGAGCATGAGCAGGCGAAGGGGCAGAAAGAGGGGTAAGAGAGAGTCCCAACCAGGCTCTCTGCGCCTGTCAGTGCAGAGCCCGATATGGGGCTCGATCTCATGAACTGTGAGTTCATGACCTGAGCTGAAATCAAGAGTTGGATGCTTAACCAACTGAGCCACCCAGGCCCCCATTAATGTAATTTTTAAACTTTATTTTATAAAGTATATTAAAATAATATTGTAAATCAATAGTTTACTATCTATTGCTTAGGTAGTAACACTAGAAGGAAGCCTTTGTTTTGAAACTTCAAAGCCAAGCTCAGATTAGTGATGGTTTATCAAATTACACGTTAAACATCTTTAACAAAATGGATAGCTTCATGAATGCTAGCCTTATAAGCAATCTATTTCCCAAATGTGGTTTCTACAAAACAAATGTGGTTGTTTTAGCTAACTATAAGGATTGACCACTTTAAACAACAAAGGCTGGAAATTATTTCAGACACTTATCAAATGTTGTAACAAGTAAACCAAAATATAAATATACATTAAAGTAAAGACTCTGATTGCATTAGACTATGTAGAAATATTTTGGGGTGATGAATGCAGCTAACAGCTAGATTAAAGTTGGCTTTTATCCATGAACAGAGTGGAGAGCCACTTGGATCCTCCCAGCAAGGACCCAATTCTTAATTAGCATAGACAATATTTTGGTTGTGTGTTCTCTGCTTGAATTTGGATAATATTTTGATAATCAAATAATCAGAAAGATTATATTCAGCACTACTCTGTTATCAGTCTTTTGAAAGCCAAGTAAAACATCTTTGTTAATGAAGAATTAATATTCACAAATAAGCCCCAAAAGCCACAAAGAAAATACTCTGTTGTCTTAACATCGGCATATGGACAAAACAATGTACAAAACATGTTGCCCTCGAACAACATCAATTTGAACTGTATGGGTCCACTTACATGCAGATTTTTTTACAGTACAACTGTAAATGTATTTTCTTATGATTTTCTTTTCCCTAGCTTACTTTATTATAAGAATACAGTGCATAGTACAAATAACATACAAAATATAATTGACAGTTTATGTTATTGGTAAGGCTTCCAGTCAATTGTAGGCTGTTAATATGTAAGTTTTGGGGGAGTCACAAGGTCTTTGCAGATTTTCGGTTGCATAAGGAGTCAGCATCCCTAACCCCCAATGTCCAAGGGTCAACTGTATATACTTAAATGAAAAAAGCTGTAAGAGGGGTGCCTGGTGGCCCAGTCGGTTAAGTGTCCAACTCTCAATTTCAGCTCAGGTCATGATCTTACGGTTCATGAGACTGAAACCCCTGTTGGGCTCTGTGCTGGCAGAGAGGAGGCTGCTTGGGATTCTCCCTCTCCCCCTTTCTCTTTGCCCCTCCCCCCCACACTCTCTCTTTCTTTTTCAAAATAAATAAATAAACATTTTTCCAAGCTGCAATAAATACAGCCTTAATTTATTTCATCTGTGTTATTTATATCCTTACTTCAAAAAATAACTTATAGGGGCACCTGGGTGGCTCAGTCGGTTAAGCATCCGACTTCAGCTCAGGTCATGATCTCACAGTTCGCGTCTGGCTCTGTAATGACAGCTCAGAGCCTGGAGCCTGCTTCAGATACTGTGTCTCCCTCTTTCTGCTTCTGTCTCTCTCTCTGTCTGAAAAATAAATAAACATTAAAAAAAATTTTTTTTAAATAACATTTATTTTTTCTTTCTCTCTTTTATTATCTTCTATTGTCACAAAATTTTTGATATGTTCTCATGGATGGAAATATAAAGTAACCCAATAAACAGTTACAAATAGAGAACATCAGTTAGTAATAAATGGTATGAAGAAAAACAAAGGAGGATTAAGGTTGTAGAGCATACTCCTATGGGATGGGAAGGAAGAAGCCAGATGCAGCACAGACCTGAGGAGAGAAAAGAAATGTCCATGTGAACATATGTTTAAAGAGTGTTTTAGACAGAACTAACTAGTGCAAAGCTAACAGTAATGTGTACATTAGGTTTGAGGAAAAACAAGGAAGCCACCAGAAGTTGTTTATGACTTTGCCCATAGTATCTCAAAAGTGCTGACCTCATTGTAGGGGCTCACTAAGTATTTGCTGAATCAGTCCAGCATTCTAGAAGTTCAGGGAATGAGGGAAAGATTACAGAATATGCAGCATAGAAGTTCCAGAAGGGAATCCTCATAGGCTAGTCTAAATGAAAAAAACAAAACAAAACAAAACAAAATAAAAATAAAAAACAAAAACCAGAAACAAAGAACAAAAAACTATGGCTCTTACTCTGAAAGAAATGCGAAGTCATTAGGAGATTTGGAAAATGGAAATGACATTATCTGAAATATGTTTTAATAGGACCCTCTGGTGTGCTTTTAGAGACTTACAAAGAAAAGGGCAGAATCAAGGAGAGAAATAATAGCATTTTCAATCTAGATGGTCACAGAGGGTGCTGTAGAAATACCAGATTCTATATGTACTTTGAAGATATAAATTGTAGGATTTGTTAACAGATTCACGAGTATGATAAAAAAAAAACCCAAAGAGTCAAGGAGGACCCCTAGTGTGTCCCCTAAAAATCTGTAAGAATGTTTCAAGGCATCTGTGAGAGTTATATTTAAGGTGATGAAGATGGTGGGAAGATGAGATGGGGAAAGAGTTATGGAATAAGGAATTAGTTTGGGAATATGTTGTGTTTGAAATGAATATTGGACTCCTGCATGGAGTCAAATGGACTACTGGAAATGTGATGCTGAAGTTCAGGCTAGAGGTCTAGAGTTGGGAGCTTTTAGAATAAATGGTATTTAAAACCATGTGATGAGATAGTCAAAAGAGTGAGGATATAAAGGAACTATTGGCAACTGAGTTCTGGAGCACACTAATATTCAGAAAACAGCGAATTCAAAAATGAGACTGAGAAGGAATGCCAATGAAATAGAAAGAGAAGGAGAAAATCCTGAAGGATCATGTATTTAGGAGAAAGTGGGATACCTGGCTGACTCAGTTGGTAGAGCATTTGACTATTGATCTTGGGGTTGTGAGTGCAAGCCCCATGTTGGGCATGGAGACTGTTTAAAATTACAAAAAAAAAACAAAAAAAGAAAAATAGGAAAGTGATGAACTCAATACATCACTAAAATGAGAACAAGTAGGTAAAATAAATTGAACACTGACAATTGGTGTGACAGTCATTGGTGATTTTGAAAAAAATCTGTTTTGCAGATTTGCAAAACTGGTGGAAACAAAAGCTTAATTAGGGAAGGTTCAACAGAATAAGAGGAGAGGAGTTATAAATAGCAAATGTAGACTACTATTTTGATAAATTTTGCTTTATAGTTAACAGATTGAGTAGTATCGGGGGGGGGATATGTGTGCTCAAGGTTTTTGTTTGTATGATTTGAAAACAATAGTATTATATCATATTTAAATCTCATTGATCATGAGAATGGCTCAGTGGAGTGGAAAACTGGATGACACAGATTAGAGCAGAGATATGTTGCTGAAGTGTTGTACTTGAGAGGATAAGAGCCAGTATGACCAAAGGAAGTGTTGTTCTTAACTGTGAATGGGCAAGTCATCCATACTAACAGAAGGGAGGGCAGAGAGAGAATATGGGTAGATTAGTAATGTGTATAAATCATTTCATTTCTTTCAGTTTTCTCAGTGAAAACAGAAAAGATCATGTACAGGGAATAAAGAAGGAGGGAGGAATGCTAGAAGATTCAAGAGAGGAGAAAGGAGGCAACAAGATTGGTCAAAGAGTGGGAGCATGAACACACCAGGAAATATTTTCAATTTACCAGACTACCTATGGCTCACGTAAGTTTATGGTCATTAATTTAAAGTAACGTCTTTTTCTCCAACCATGTTGAGCTACCTGGTGAGAACATGGAGAAGGTAGAAGGTAGAGAACTGGTGTAACCAGGATTGAGAGTGAGGATTTGTCACAAGTAAACAATATATGCTATATGATTTGCATTCACATGGAAATTAACTTCAAACTGAAAAAATTACTCATCCACATGCACATATATGTAAAAAAACAACATGATCCTCTTTACTAATCTTAAAAACAACAAATTAAGTTAACTCCTCTTGTTTTGGCAACACTTTCTTAAACAATCATAGTTAAAATATACAGTTGACCTTGAACAACACAGGGGTTAGGAGTGTCAATCCACTGTGCAGTGGAAAATCTTTGCAGAACTTAATTTTCCAGAAACTTAACCACTGATAGCCTATAGTTGACCAGAAGACTTACCAATAACATAAATGGTTTATTAACACATATTTTGTATGTTATGCATACCATATATTGTATTTTTACAATAAAATAAACGAGAGGGGCACCTGGGTGGCTCAGTCAGTTAAGGTCTGACTTGGGCTCAGGTCATGATCTCATGGTCTGTGAGTTGCTATGAGTGCTGACAGCTCAGAGCCTGAAGCCTGCTTCGGATTCTGTGTTTCCCTCTCTCTCTGCCCCTCCCCAACTCTCTGTCTCTCTCAAAAGTAAATAAACATTAAAAAAAAGATTTTTAAAATAAATGAGAAAAAAGAATATGTTAATAAGAAAATCATAAGGAAGAGAAAATATATTTACAGTACTGTAATGTAAAAAATAATCCACGTATAAGTGAACCCACACTGTTCAGACCCATGTTCTTCTGGGATCAATTTATGTCCTTCTAGACATTGATATTTAATTTGCTGTACTTTTAGCACAAGTCAAATATCAAACCCCTCTGCATCTTTCTCTCTAATCATTCCTGTCCTTCATCACTCACACCCAAGCACAGTAATTTATCTATAATAGAAAAATAAAGGGTGCCTAAAAGGTGGTTAGGCATCACAGTAACTGCAGCTCCAAACTGAGCCTCATTATCTTCACATCTGAGAACTACAGCTCCCTCTAGTGGAAGTCAGTTATTTCTTTTCCCTAGAGAGTGATGGAAAAAAAAAAACAAAAAACCTTCTCTTTTTTCTCTTTAATTTTTATTTTAGAGAGAGAGAGCGCGCACACACGCAGGGCAGGGGGCAAGGGCAGAGTGAGAGACAGAGATAGAGACAGAGACAGAGAATCTTAAGCAGGCTCCATGCCCAGCATGGAACTGAATGGAAGGACTCAATCCCACAACCCTGGGATCATGACCTGAGCCAAAATCAAGAGCCAGGAGCTCGACCAACTGAGCCACCCAGTCCCCCAATACCTTCCTTTTTCATTGGTGGCATAGTCATTCATACAGCATTTAAAATAATGTGTTTCTTGGGGCGCCTGGGTGGCTCAGTCCGTTGAGCGTCGGACTTCAGATCAGGTCACAATCTCTCGGTCCGTGAGTTCGAGCCCCGCGTCGGGCTCTGGGCTGATGGCTCAGAGCCTGGAGCCTGCTTCCGATTCTGTGTCTCCCTCTCTCTCTGCCCCTCCCCTGTTCATGCTCTGTCTTTCTCTGTCTCAAAAATAAATAAACGTTAAAAAATAAAATAAAATAATGTGTTTCTTATTTCCAATAGTTATTTTGGCAAAATGGACTGAAAGCTTCACTAAAAATATAAGACTAATCCTGAAAAACAAAACAAACAAAAATCAATAAAAATGGCCTTTTTCACAAGTGATTCTCATTGACTGGTAAAAAAAACAATTTCAGGAAGTTCTTGACTGGTTCCTTTACAGTAATATGAGCATGATAGGAACCTGGCAGAAACTCCTCTCATTTGGAACAAAAATATCTTAGAAAGAAAAACAGAACTTGTTCTTAAAAAAATATTTTTGAAAGGACTCTTAATAGGAGGTTTTTCAAATATATTGGAGACAATTCAGACATTTGTGAAGAATATGCTTCATTATTATTCTCATCATGATCTTTATTATAAAAATAAAGAGAACATTTAGCAATGAGCTGTGTGAAATTTCAAGTGATTAACATTGTTCAAGTTCAAGCTTTTTAGTACTAAACATTTTTTAAAGATTATTTATTTATTCTGAGAGAGAGAGAGAAAGAGTGCGCAGAGCCCTACATGGGGCTCAACCTCAGAACTCGTGAGATCATGACCTGAGATGAAATCAAGAGTTGGACCCTTAACTGACTGAGCTACCAAGATGCCCTTAGTACCAAACATTTTTGAGAGTCACAGTTTTGGCCAATTTGGGGAAAGAATTATTTTAAGAAAAATGAGTTCAATAATTTGCATATCTACAACCTGCATTCAAAGATGGACTTTCACGTTTTGTTGGGAAGTAAGGAGAGTTGCATTATTGTTTGGGCTTATCATTAACTGGTAGTGCAAAACAGAGAAAGAAGATAAGTTTTCTGTGTCTGTCTCTACCTTTGTATTTCATCTCTAAAATAAAAGATTCAGTCCAGTGGATCTATAGAGAAGAAGAGAAAAATTAAATATATAAGTTCTCTCCCCTATTTAATAAAAAATCTTGTGAACTTGATTCCTCTTGTGTATTCTTCTCTGAATATTTATTCAGTCTTGCACTATGTTAGTTATTGTAAATCTAGCAGCATACCTCTCGGAGTCTCAATTATCTCATCTGCAAATGGGAATAACAAACCGAGACTGCTGATCTCAATAGATTGCTGATGAAAATCAATAAGGCTACATGTTAAAGTAAAGCTACTACATACAAAAATTTTAGATGATAAAGGACAATTTAAATGTGAAATATCAATATTAATATTTTGGTCCCCTTGATTAGACATTCTATTTAGAATAAATTGGTTATGTAAAATTTTGGTGGAATTATATGGAAAAAATATTTTTCTTTTTATCAGACAAGGATTCCCTAAAGGAAAATTTTACTAAACCCTCATTCGCTTGCTGTATCTGTTAATAAAAAATTATAAGATAAACCTTTAAGAAAAATGTTATGCAGGTTTGCTTCTAGTGGGAAATAGTTTCCATGAAAGGACTGTTAAAGGTAAACAGAAAAAAGTTTATAAAGCTTAAAAATAGAATTGGCTTAAAAAATAGAATTCCTTGTGTTAAATATCTTTTTCTTAATGTTTTTAAAGTTTATTTATTTGTTTGAAGAGAGAGAGAAAGAGCAGGGGAGGGGCAGAGAGAGAGGGAGAGAGAGAATCCCAAGCAGGCTCCTCACTGTCAGCACAGAGCCCAACATGGGGGCTGGAACCCACCACAAACTGTGAGCTCATGACCTGAGCTAAAACCAAGAGTTGGACGATTAACCAACTGAGCCACACAGGTGCCCCTGTTGAATGTTCTTTTTGTTCGCTTTTGTGTTTTTAAGTGTTTCTTTATTTTCATTACTATTTATTTATTTATTTGTTTGTTTGTTTGTTTTCAGTGGGGACAAGAATAGCTTTGTTCATTCCTCCATGCTTTTGCTAGGTAGTTGGCATTATCTTTGCCAGCTTTCATTGTTTACCTATCCGCTACCTTGTTATCTTTAGAGAATTTTGCCTTACTCTTTCTACTTTGTGTTGTTATTATATTATTTTATTGACATTAGAAGATGAACTGAGTAAATATTTATGTATTTTTTCCAATACAAAGTCTATAAGAAAGAAATATACTTGGTAATCATGGTCAGGAAACCAGAGGGAAAGGGTAAACCAAATGAAGTTCAAGTACCTTAGCGACAGAGTGCCAAGAGAAAGGAAACAAAGTCAGGGGTCAGTTTTCAACTGGATAAAGGACCAGGTAGATTTCTGGAGATGGAATAAGGATCTAGAAGACCCAGATGGCTAGATCTGTGGTCTGACCCCAATAATAATGGTAATGATTATATTAGGGTTTATTATATTATGTGATACTATGTGATAAGTTATAGATAGGAGACAAAAAGTATATCCATAACCCCAAAAACAAAACAGATTTTTCAATGTTAGTAGAAACAATTTGCTTGTCTTGTACAATGTGGTGGTTTTGTTTTAAATAGAACACAAAGACACCAACTTTATGCATCATCTGGTGGTCAGGGAAAGTAATATTATTCTGTTTTCAAATGCAGTCATTATAACATTCTAAAAACTAATTGATAGGGATGCCTGGGTATCTCAGTTGGTTAAGCGTCAGACTTCGTCTCAGGTCACAGTCTCGCGGTTCGTGGGTTGGAGCCCCCGCATCCGGCTCTGTGCTGACAACTCAGAGCCTGGAGCCTGCTTTGGATTCTGTGTCTCCCTCTCACTCTGCCCCTCCCCTGCTCATGGTCTATTGCTCTCTCCCTCAAGAATGAATAAACATTAAAAAAAAATAACTGATAATAATAACTAACAACTATTGAGTACTTACAGTGTGGCAGGTAATGTTCTGAACATCTTTAATCCATATTACAACCAATGAGATGGTTATTATTTTTTCCTATTTTATAGATAAGGGAAGTCTAGCACAAAGAAGTTAAGAAGCTTATCTAAGGCCATTTATCTAGGAAGTTTTGGAGAGTGGGCTTTCACACACAGACATTCTGATTCTAGAACCCATACACTTAGGAAGAAGACTAGTGAACATAGAAGACTAGGTTCTATTGAAATCCATTATGTGCTTTCACCATGTGAGGAGGATGAAGAAAAATAGTAAATCAAAAGTTTTCCCAAGAAGTTTACCATCTATTTGAGAAATCATGAAAAAATGGGAAGTCACAATTTTAACTGTCTAATTTAAATTGGAGCTTGGTTTGTATAAACTAGAAGTGTTTGTTGATGTTGTTGCTGTTTGGAAGGCCTTAAATATAATATAATTCCATAAGATATTTGGTGCGTATCTATTTATCAATTGTTTCTACTAAATTTGGTTCCATTTGCTTTTTTCCCACAACAATATATTATGAACATCATTCCAGGATAGTGTGTACAAACCTACCTATTTTATAGCTCTTATCTTGCATTGCCATAACTTACTTCACCCGAGCTCTATTAATGGGCCTTTAGCTTGCTCTCAATTTTTCGTTTTCACAATTGATAAAAGCAAACTGATAAGTGCTTTTAAGACCATGTGTATAAACCCATGCATATGTTTGTACAATTTTATAAGGGTTTATTCCAAGATTTCTAGGTAAAGATTTGATGGGACAGATGTTATATATATTGCAAATTGTGAAAAAAATGCCAAATTATTTTCTAAAAATGAATCAACTTTATAGTTCACTGGCAGGGAGCTGAGTGCCCATATTCCTTGTCAAAACTATTTTTTTTTAATCTTTAGCATTTAGTCTTCCTAATCTGTAATAAGAAAAGTGTCATTTCTAAGAACAAGGACTGAAATAAAAATTATGCTTTTTGTTAGAACTATTTAACTGATGTTGTTTATAAAAAAAAAGGTAGGAGAGGACACGAAGTAAAAAGTAAGTGAATCTCAGAGTAAATCTCTGTTAATAGTTTTTTACATTTTGTTTTTAATTTTTTTAATGTTTATTTTATTTTTGAGAGAGAGAGAGACACACACACAGTGTGAGCAGGGACAGGCAGAGAGAAGGGAGACACAGAATCCGAAGCAGCCTCCAGGCTGTGAGCTGTCAGCACAGAGCCCAATGTGGGGCTCAAACTCATGAACCTTGAGATCATGGCCTGAGCCGAAGTCGGACGCTTAAGCGACTGAGCCACCCAGACACCCCTCTGTTAATAGTTTTAACACACCAGTTGTGACAAAATGTGTTCTCCCATTTGCTTTTTTTCTTTTTTTTTTTTTCAGATAGACTTTATTTTTAGAGCAATTTTAGGTTCATAGCAAAACTGAAAGGAAGATACAGAGATTTTCCATATAACCTCTACCCCACATGTGCGTAGCCTTATCCGCCATCCGCATTCCTCACCAAAGTGGTACATTTGTTAAAATTGAAGAATCTACATTGACACATCATTACCACTCATAGTCCATAGTTTACATTAGGGTTTACTTTTGGTGTTGCACATTCTATGGGTTTGGATAAATTTACAATGACATGTATCCACCATGATACTATCATGCAGAGTAGTTCCACTACCCTAAAAATTTTATGTGTTCCCCCTATTTTAGTTACTATATCCTGGACATGTCTTCATATTATTAGTATATATTTTTAAACAGTTAAATAGTATTCTACCAAATAGATTTACAATATTTTATTAAACATGCTTCATATTGATAAATATTAAATTATTTTCAGTTGTTTGCTATTATTTACAAAACCATAGGATGCCTTCTTGGCTCAGTTGGTTAAGCGTCCGACTTTGGCTCAGGTCATAATTTCATGGTTTGGTTCCAGAGTTTGAGACCTGCATCAGGCTCCATGCTGACAGTGCAGAGCCTGCTTGGGATTCATTCTCTCTCCCTCTCTCTCTGCCCCTCTGCTCCCCTCAAAAAAACAAAAAACAAAAAACATAATAAACATTCTTGTATATAACAACTTTGGACACTTTTGTGAGTATATCTGTAGGATAATGAAAGATTTAAAAGAGGAGAAAAGAAGAATGAGTCAGTGCCTACGAACATAGTCATGCACAGAAATGTAAAACAATTAAATCATACAAACCTAATGTTAAAAAATAAAAGAGACACAGGAAAGAGACAGGAAGCTAACATATGTTTGGTGTATATCATGTGCCATATGTATAATCACATTTTTTCCTGTAAACAAAATTTTAAGTTAACAAACATCATCCCCACTTTTTAGAGAACTGAACTTAGTTGAATTCATAAGAAAACAAATATATTCACGGGCAGTCATTCATATTGAGAGATATGGCTGTCATTCAGACCAAAACACAAATACCTGCATAGCAGCCCTTGAAGCTAAGGGATTTGCCCCATTTACCTCAAGGCTTTGTGATGGAACAGATTTTAAACCCAGGCTGGCCAACCCCAGAACCTGCCATCTTTGGTATTAAACTACACCGTCCTCAAAAGGAAAAGTTGTCAAAAAACAGGTAGAATCTACTAGAAGGCCAATGTTCTACCTCAAAAAGTTACCAAGACAAGGATATAAGCATTGGGAAAAAAGCAGACACCAGGTATGATAACATGGAGAGATTTTTCGTAGCCTGGTAGCAGGACTGACTTGTTACAGAACCAGAGAACTGGCCCTGCACATGGAGATCAAGGGGACTGTGAAAATATAAATGTCACAGTTGCTGAGTATAGGTAAGGTTATGAAAGTGTTATTCCGATCTGGAGAAAAAGTGGTATTATAAAAACGCTATATAAATGGAAAACTAAGCTCATATAAGAGTACCCAAGCAATATCTGTTATATTATAGGCACTAAATAAACATTCATTAAAATTATTATATTAAAAGGTTGTGCAAACTTAACATTTTTAAAAACTTTTTTAACATTTATTTATTACTGAAAGACAGAGAGACACAGAGTGTGAACAGGGGAGGGGTAGAGAGAGGAGAGACACAGAATCTGAAGTAGGCTCCAGGCTCTGAGCTGTCAGCACAGACCCTGATGCGGGGCTCACCCTCACAAACTGTGAGATAATGACCTGAGCCGAAGTCAGTCGCCCAACGAACTGAGCCACCCAGGCACCCCAATTACATATTATTTTTTGAATAGATTTCATCAACTCACTGGAAACTTCACAATTTCTAAAATTCCCACATTAAATAATAATAAGTAAAAATCATGAAAATAATTTAACACAAAACTATTGCTAGACCCACAAGGAGTAAGGAACTTTAAATGTTGTCTTGCTGAGAAAATTAAAACCAGACTAAAGTTACCTAATAATAAACTGATTTTTCTTAATATATGTAAAATACTGAGCAATTATAGAATTTTCTAATCTTGTTTATTTAAAACAAGTTCTAAATTATTGTGCTTGAAGAGCTTCACTGTATGTTAGATACACATTTTATTTAATGGAGCATACAACAATTAATAATTTCAAGTATGGCTGAATTCCATTAACAAGGAAAAAAGAGATAATGTAATCCATCATAGCTGGTCAATTACAATGGGGGAATGTATTTTATCCCACTATGTACATAGAAACATGATTTAAGACTTAATATAGACAGTGATGTAATTCTGTGATTTTAGTGAAATATAATGTGACTATCCAATCCTACAAAACAGTTCATAATATGATGCCAGACATTCTTGTTTTGTAATTTATCATGTTTATCATATCAAACAAAATTCCTTTATTTGTTTATTAAATTTTTTTAATGTTTATTTTTGAAAGACAGAGACAGAGCACGAGTGGGGGAGGGGCAAAGAGAGAGGGAGACACAGAATCTGAAGCAGGCTCCAGGCTCTGAGCTATCAGCATACAGCCCGATGCAGGACTCAAATTCAAGAGCCGTGAGATCATGACCTGAGCCCAAGTCAGACTCTTAACCGACTCAGCCACCCAGGTGCCCCTAAAATTCCTTTAAAGAAAAAAAAAATTCCTTTAGAGAAATGTGCTCTCTAATGTATTTTATTTATTTTTAAAATTTTTGTTTTGGAGAGAGAGCATGAGTGGGAGAGAGAAGCAGAAGGAGAGAGAGAGAGAGGGAGACAGAGAGAGAGAGAGAGAGAGAGAGAGAGAGAGAGAGAGTGTTAAGCAGGCTCCACGATCAGTGCAGAGCCTGACATGGAGCTTGATGCCATGACCCTGGGATCATGACCTAAGCCAAAAGCAAGAATATGATGCCAAACTATTCAAACCTGCTGAGCCACCAAGACACCCTTAATATATTTTAAACTGCTTTTTCAGGTGCATAAAAAGTAAGCACAGTTGAATGGTGAGACATTTGAAAGCAAGTGAGGGTAAAATATGATGATCTTTACTATATATATACCAAACCAATTTTAGAAACTATCATTCAATAATAAGATTTTCATAAGTTTATGGAGGGAACTGTATGATCTAAGAGAAGAAATGAATACCTTCTTGTCTTATAAAGTAAACAGAAGGAAAGAGAAGTTTCTCCACATTGCAGCTCCAAAATTACTCCTCTGGATCCAGAAGCAAAGATCTCTGTAAACTATAATCAGGAAATACTAAGTTACTTATTTTAATTCAGTGAAAATTAAGTGAACTACTGAGAAGCAGGCACTGCATTTTGCAGTGGTTAGGCACGCGGATGCCAGGGCTATTGCAGTTGGGTTCTGGCACTTAATCAGCAGTTTGTCTTCAGCAAGTTCCTTGGAACTCATTTCTTTCATCTGTGCTTCAGTTCCTCCATTAGTAAAACATGAGGGGATGCTAATAGTAATAAAAATTCCTTCAAAGCATTGTATTTTGAGTTAATATATGCAAGGTACCTAGAATAGTGTCTAGAACATAGCAGGTGCTACATACAGATCAGCTGTTGTTAGTTTTTCTAAATAGAGAAAGATTTTTTTCTGCTCAAGAAATTCCTAGTTTAGCCCATTTAGACTAGTCTAGAGAGTACCAGGAAAAGGTATTATTGAAATATGATAAGTATTTTTAAAATTTTATGTACTTTTTAAAGTTTATTTACTTGAGAGAGAGAGAGAAAGTGGGAGGGACAGAGAGAGGAGAGAGAATCCCAAGCAGGCTCTGTGCTGTCAGCACAAAGTCCAATGCAGGTCTCAATCCCCGGAACCGTGCGATCATGACCTGAGCCAAGATGAAGAGTGAGAGGCTTTAATCAACCGAGCCACCCAGGTGCCCCTGCAATGTAATAAGTATTAAAATTAGGATACCTTCAGAGTGCCTCATGTCTTACAGGAAGAGTGAAAGCCATATTCAGGGATATGATTTAATATTTATATTTGTATTTCTAGGTTATAGTATGTCAATATTAGCTTTGCAATGTTATAAACATCCGGGTAAATATGCTTGATTGAATTTCAATTAGAAGCTTTACCTGTGATAATATGTTTACCAAAGTTATTTGCCCTTTAGCATTTTCTTCTATTTGATTATGACTGAATTTTCCTTTTGCAAGACTTTGTAAGGACTCATCTAGAAAGGAACTTGTAGAATGTCTGTAGTAACCAGTAACCCACTGCTATGTAGCTAATTTAATAAAAGGTGAGAGTATTGGACATTGATACAGTCTATGGCTTTCAAATGTTAAAGCATTATTTAATTACTGCTGCCATCTATCCAGAGCACTTTTCTAATCTATAAAAGATCAATGTCCATAATATTTAATGTTGGAGACAATATTCATAAAAGCCAAATAATTTAAATGACATTTTCCAAGTTTTTACTATTAAGGCCACAGCTCTGCTTGGCACAATTAAAGTAGGTCCAGGACTTGTCAGACAGTTTAACTTTTTAGGGCAGTTAATTAGATACTTAGGAGTGGGCTGGCCTCTGGATAAGTATCTCTGCAATTGTTCTTACCTTGTTTTAATTGAAAATGTATTATTGTTAATTAAAATACATAAGGTGTTGTTTATTTTATAACTAACAATGCGTAGTGTCATTCCAGATTCTTAGGAAACTAGGCTAGCTAGAAGGTGTTATTTGAAAAATCTCAAATTAAAAATTATACAGAACAGGCGCCATTCTTGTTGAGTGTTCACTCTCCAACCCCCTTATAATCAAACAATTTTTTACAATATTCCATCATTTATCCTTCCCATTACACTGTAACATGATTTCTTGGTAATACAACCATTTCCAGCTCTCGTAATCAGGCTCTTACAACACTCAACTGCCCTAGAGACTTGACATTTATTAATTCCTGGAGGAGGTCTGTGTGTAGTACATGGCAAGATCTACATTCACATAAATCATGAAATTGTATTTGAAACAAGAATCATGACCTAGAGATTCAGTCAGCAAGGATCAAAAACCATATCTTCTGATGAATAGAAAGGGGTGACTTTTTAAAAAATTCTAAAAGAATCATAATAGGCTAGCTCAGAAATGACTCAAGTACAAAGATGTGGAATCCTATATTGAAGAGGCCACAAAAAATGAAAGCAGATTGACCAAAATTATAAAAGATGCCCACTAAGGATCAATTATTCAGATTGCTAAAGAGCAGGCACTCATGGGGCTAAAATCAGAAGAGGGGTAAACAATGATTAAAAGAAAGTTCTAGAAAGATTCATTCTGCATTTCATTTTGCTGTAAGTATAAACATCACTTAAGTGAAGAGTCCCTGCATTTTAGAACTCTTGGAGATAGATTTATTTCATAATCAACCACTTCTAAATTTCTTGATATATCACTTTAAAAAGACATTATAAGAGATGTATCCAGACATGAAGCTTCAGGAATTGAATTATCTTTATTCTGTAGTGAAAGCCATCTCACATGAGCCTGGCTCCACAGATATCGGGTTTACTACCAATTTGTGCCTCCCACAAAAGCTATGGAGAATGATAATGTTTTCAGAGGGAAACTCAAGGATACATAGACATTTTCTACTGGGGGTTGAAAAATCCTTCTTTATGGAATCTAAATCTGAACAAATCTAAATTTAATTGTGTTTGTATGTGTGTGTGTAGGTACACAATGTTAAATCTGTAATGATTATTGGTTTTGGTCTTTTTATACTGTCCCAAATATATTGTTTAAATATAGTATTTCTACTAACACAAAGTTCATAGTTAATTATACATAATTAGATATGTTCCTCTAAATATCCTTCTTAGTTGGAAGAAAGATGATATTGAAGAAAAATAATACACTTGGGATCAAGACAGATATGTGTTCTTCCTTATTAAATTTTCTGAATCTCATCTTTATTCGTTGTACATATATGGAGCATCAACTAAATATGCCAAGTGCTACAGCAAATGCTTTAGAGACATTATATTTTTTTAATTTTCACAATAATCCTAAGATATATGTCCCATTACTATAATAATTTTCAAGTAGGGAAACTGAGATTATGTAATTTGTTTAAGAACATGTCACATACACAGGAAATGTTGGAGTCAAGACTCGTATCAGGCAGGTTGACCTCAGAGTCCACATGCTTAACCAATATGAGATTCTGCCTTCTTGGAATGTACAAGAAAGGCCTTGAATACAAAAGTCCCGTGTATTCTGGAGTCTTACAGCCTAAGTTCAAACCCCATTCAACCATATATAAGTGTGTTAATGCAATATCTATAATGGGTCTATAAACCAGATATTTTCCCATATTTTTTTTAACAGATAGATAAACTGAGGCTTAGAGAAGTAAATAAGTTACCCAAGGGAACACTAGTAAATGGCAATGTTTTGACTCTAAGTCTCTGTTATTTCTAATACATGCACTGCCATTCATTTCATTCTTATTTAATCATCCCAACAACACCGTGAGGTAAGTCCTGTTATCTACATTTTATGAACACTGGAACATGTTAAATGACATGTTAAATGTCTGAGTTCACCTGGTCACTGAGTATTGGACCTAGGGTTCTAGGCCACATCTGCTTGACTTAGAAGTTCATTTTCTATGATAAGTCATTGTCACTGAACTATTCTTATAATCAAGCTGCCCATTATTTTGATATTTTCCACGGATTAAGACCTTATTCATTTTAAACTTTTCTACATAATTCTGCTTGTAGATAGATGAATCTCAGACACAAAATTGACCATTTTATAGCAGTCTTTATTTTCCTAGTCCTAATCCAGATGATTCTTGGAAAACATAAAAGACTAAGAAAGGCAATAGCCTAAGAAAATGATATCACTGTGTAAAAGTTTTGTTTTGGAAATGAGTATTCACTATTTGGGATTTTTTTTAAGTGAATATGTTTAGATATTCACTTAAATAATAAAAAATGCATATTTTATTCATTTATTTATATACTTTCCCATTCTACCAAAGAATTATCTCAAGAAGTCTGGTATTTCAACTGTTAATAGATGATTTCTTGAATATATCTTCTTGAAAAGTGAAATTAATGATTTTATTTCTTTAATGTTTATTTTTGAGAGAGAGAGAGAGAGAGACAGAGTATGAGCAGGGCAAGGGCAGAGAGAGAGGGAGACACAGAATCTGAAGCAGGCTCCAGACTCTCGAGCTATCAGCACAGAGCCCCACATGGGGCTGGAACACACAAACTTTGAGATCATGATCTGAGCTGAAGTCAGACGCTTAACCAACTGAGCCACCCAGGCACCCCTGAAGTTAATAATTTTAGAAGCAATTCTTGATTTAGAGATTATATTATCCCTGGCACTAATAGCATACAGATGGAACATTCAAATTAGGTTTATCTGAGGTGATTTTATTTGTAAAGCAGCTAATTGCAAAGACATGGGAAGGGTGTGGGGGAGTCACAAGGACTAGAGTATAAATCAAAGTTGTTACCACCCCAGTCTGTGTGGATGAGGGGAGAGAGAAGTTGCTGGAATTAGGAAGGACTGACAGTTGTGTAGAAAAGGCCATTCAGAATAAGCAGTGGCCTACTCTCACAACACATACCAGCCTAAGGTAATTGCAGAAGATCAGAATAAAAGAACTACTAACCCTATATATCTATCCTCTTGCCTTTTAATCTTGTTTCAGTGCCTCAGAATAGCCTAAGCCAACTGTAAAGTCAGAGAGTATGTGAACTTAGTGAGTTAGCCCTATAGGTCATATAGTCTTCTGGGGAAGAATACGGGATAGAGAAGGTCAGAGAACAGATCTGCAGTGCCAATGAAAATATCCAATACAAAAATTAACACTAATATTAACTAATTATGTACTTACGTTTTTATATGTATTTTATAAAATCAACCAGGATATCTATATATGCTGCTATAGTATATCAAAATTTTAGGAATAATAGGAGCACCTGGGTGGCTCAGTCAGTTATGCATCTAACTCTTGATTTCAGCTCAGGTCATGATCTCATGGTTCTTGGGATCAAGCCCTGTGTCGGGCTCTGTGCTGACAGTGCGGAATCTCCTTGGGATCCTCTCTCCCCCTCTCTCTCTGCCTCTCTCTGTCTCTCTCTCAAAATAAATAAACTTAAAAAAAACTTTAGAGTATTATAATTGTGCTTAATAATGTCTAATCATAAATATATAAATATTTGTAATCTCCTAGTAAAAAAACAAAGGAGTCTAGAGTAATTTTTTAAAAAGCTCAGAAACCTCTGACTTAGGATTCCTACATTTAAATCAGTCATTAAAGGCACAATCTTGAGCAAATCAGTTAACCCCTCAACATTTCAGTTTCTGTTCTGCAAAATAGAAATACTATATGCCTTACCTGTCTCATGGGTTTGTGGTGATAGTCTGTTGGTTATGGTGTATGAGATAGTATTTTAAAAACATAATATATTATTTGTTTTCAAGAAGAAAGTGTTACATTGAATTAGGTCATCTGGCAAACATAATTTTAGGATCTGTTTTTATTTTATTTTTATTTGTTTTTCCCTGAGATGAAAATTTATTATGCTTATTAGAAAAAGGTATTGTGGATGAACAAGTAAGAATTTTAATTGAAGTTTTATATGAATAATAAATTATGTAAGCCCTTATATATATACATCAGAGTCATAATACTTTAAACAATCATGCAGTGACTTTTTTTTTGCATGCTGTGTTTTTTTTGTTGTTGTTTTGGGGTTTGTTTTTTCTCTTTTTTTTGCTTCTACACAGAAGTTTATTTTTTAAAGTTTTTATTTAAATTCCAGTTAGTTAACATACAGTGTAATATCAGTTTCAGGTGTACAATATAGTCATTCAACACTGCCATACAACACCCAGTGTTCGTCACAAGTGTCCCCCTTAATCCCCATCACTTATTTAACCCATTCTTCTACCCACCTCCCCTCTAACAGCCATCAATTTGTTCTCTATAGTTAAAAGTCTGTTTCTTGGTTTGACTTTCTCTCTTTTTTATTTTTTTACCCTTTCTCATTTATTTTATTTCTGAAATTCTACATATGAGTGCAATCATATGGTATTTGTCTTTCTCTGACTGAGTTATCTGGCTTAACATAATACACTTTAGCTCTATCCATGTAGTTGCAAATGGAAAGATTTCATTCTCTTTTATGGCTGAGTAATATTCCATTGTGTGTGTGTGTGTATACATACACACACACACACACACACACACACACACACACATATATATATATATATATATATATATATATATATATATATGTATACCACATCTTCTTTATCCATTCATCAGTCAACAGACACTTGGGCTATTTCCATAATTTGACTATTGTAGATAATGCTGCTATATGAAACCATAAAAATCCTACAGGAGAACACAGGCAGTAACCTCTTTGACATCAGCCATAACAACTTCTTTCTAGATATGTCTCCTGAGGCAAGGGAAACAAAAACAAAAATAAACTATCGGGACTTCATCAAAATAAAAAGCTTCTGCATAGTGAAGGAAACAATCAACAAAACTAAAAGGTAATCTATGGAATGCGAAAAGATATTTGCAAATGACATATCTGATAAAGGATTAGTATCCAAAATATATAAAGAACTTATAAAACTCAACACCAAAAAAATAAATAATCCAATTAAAAAATACACAGGAGACATGAATAGACCTTTTCCAAAGAATACATACAAATGGCCAATAGACACATGAAGAGATACTCAAGAGCATTCATCATCAGGAAAATACAATCAAAACCATGATGAGATACAACCTCACACCTGTCAGAATGGCTAAAGTTAACACAAGAAACAACAGGATGTTGTTGGCAAGGATGTGGAAAAAAGGGAGCCCTCTTGCACTCTTGGTGGGAGTGCAAACTGGTGCATCCACTCTGGAGAACAGTATGGAGCTTCCTCAAACAGTTAAAAATAGAACTCCCTTATGATCCAGCAATTGCACTACTAGGTATTTACCCAAAGAATACAAAAATACTCATTCAAAGAGATACATGCACCCTGATGTTTGTAGCAGTATTTGATTTTTTAAAAAGAAACTCATATTAAGAAATTATGTCTATACACTATTTAGATAAGTATGAACGTGCAATTTAACTTAACATGAATGCCCTGATTTCTAAGCACAATTGTCTTCTTTCTAAATAATTGACAGTCATCTGTTATCTCTGATCACCATATCATGTATGGTAATAACCATACATATAGTCACCTTACATATATGCCTGGTGTATTTCTACAAGAAACTATAGCAAGTGTACTTTGTCATTCTGAAAAATTTAATCCCATACTAGCAATTGTGCTTATTGAGATAAAAATATTAAAATACTCCAGAAACATAAAGTAATTTATATTATGTAAGTTTTTAAACATGGGTTTAAATGTTGGTCACCTTCCTATTTTCATTCTATACACTCTTCCTGACTTATTGCATACCTATGACTCTATCCATCGCTATAACTATATAACTATAAAGCAATAACGTCTATATCATTATCCCCTGCTGGCATCTCTACCTGTGTACATCAAAGGTACCTCAAACTCAGTATGATGAAAATTAGTGAGATTTTTTTTGCCCCAAGTGGTAATGTATTCAACATTTCAATAAATATACATCATTGTCTATCCAGTCGCCCAGAAATTTGGATACTATCCAAATAACCACCACCTCCTAATCACTCACATCTAATTCATTGCAAAATTCACTAATTGATGCCACTTGTTTACAGGCTACCATTTTCAATCTCCTCTTCCCAGTATTATTGAAGCGATTTTCTAACATGCAAGTGTGATCAGTTACTTTTCTGCTTAAAACCTTTTCATATCCTTGTAACAGTTTAGTACCAGTGATGGGTGACCATTATTTAAGATTTCTCCCATCATTTTTTACTTTACCATGACCTCCACCCTACCTTAGTCCCCTACAAATATAGATATCTCCCACTCTCAGTCCTTTTCCTAATCCACACTGTTTCAGGTCTCCATGGCTATGGTCACACTGTGCCTTTCCCATATAATAGATTTCTCTCCACCCCATCACCACCCCAGTCTGGCAGATACAAACTACCTGTGAGTCAAACTATTCTAAGAACTCCCACCATTATACATGCTCCTAACCACTCTTCTTTCCAAATAGACCACATCTTTTGTGGTCTTTTATCATAATGCATTTATTTTTCTTCTATCAGTATCTTTCTCTTCACTAGAATAAAGAACTCCTTAAGATCAGCAGTACTAACTCGATGTTTCTAATGGCTAGTAAACAGGAGTGTTAAAAATTACATATTCAATGAAAGAATGACTTGAAGAACAAAGTTCTGTAAGGATAATGTTCTACTTTTACCAGTCTATTTCTATATTCCCCAACTGGCTGTGATAAACCTGAAAATAATAACTTTTTGGTATGGTAAGAGGAATGTATTAAAAAAGTAAAAAAGAAATGTTTGGATAACTAACAGTTATAGTGACATAGTTCTGACTTCCCATATGGTTTTCCAATAAAAAAAAATCTTACAAATAACAACAGATATGTTATATTTTATTATTTCTTTTCAGGCTAACATTAGGGGTTGTTCATAATTTTGTCATGTAACTATTCTTGCACACTGAACTTTCTGCCTCAAAAGAATTAGATACTAAGGGAGATAAATGCCCTTTATTTTTTTGCCAAGATGAAAGAATTCTCTACTAAATTTGTTCTATGCTAAAATAAGATAAGAATTAAAACACATAAATTTGCATTCTCAATATAAAAGCTTGCATTTAAAAAATCAAAGCGTGAGTTAGTCGTGTCTTTTAAGTCTAAAGACATTTAAAATTAGGACGGCAGTTATGGGCACTCAAAAAAATAGACTTTATCCACTTTAAGTCACAATGCTTTTCACTTAGAAATTTCCTTTTCAGGCCAACATTTCTCTAACTCCCATTATGTTGAACTGATACAATTTTGGACTATTTGATTTAATGATAGAATTATATGAACATTATGCTAATTAATTTAATGTATTTTATTAAATCCATCTCTCTCCAACCATCTATTTTGTTAAAAGTAAAATGTGAAATCTGTGTTCTTATTGTGTTTTTTCTAAAACAGACACACACACAAACACATAGTGTCCACTTTACCCCAGAAGAAAGACTTTATAATAAGAAATACAGCAAATGTATTTTCAGTAAATTTCATACAGTGTAAAGGAGACGGAATTTCTTAAAGTCCAAGAATTTGTAACAAATTTAAAAAGAAAAAACATGAAGAGAAATTCCTAGAAATTCTTGTTATAAGATTTACAAAATCTTGTAGAAAGCTCTGTGTTAAGCCTGAGCATTGAGGCCTTCTAACAGAAACTCTGAATTATTTTCAGTTATCACATGGCTCTGCAGAAAGCAATGGGTAATAAGCCATAACACAGTCCAGTCAAAGCACAAGCCAACAGAAGAAGTCACTATTAGAAGGCCCAGGTCAGGGAAGGAGGAGTATTTCTCTCAGCTGTGATATGTTATTGCTGAGAGGAATCCATACTATGGCACAGTCTGATGTGTTCAATTTTTTTTAAGTTTGTTTCTTGGGGTTCCTGGGTGACTCAGTTAGTTAAGTGTCTGACTCTTGGTTTTGGCTCAGGTCATGATCTCAGGGTTTGTGAGTTTGAGCCTAGCATCAGGCTCCATGCTGACAGTGTGGAGGCTGCTTGGGATTCTCTCTCTTTCTTTCTATCTCACTTTCTCTCTCGCTCTCAAAATTTATTTATTTATTTTGAGAGAGAGAGCAAGGAGGGCCAGTGAGAGGGAAGGGGCAGAGAGCTCAAACCAGGGCTTGAACTCACAAACCATGAGATCATGACCTGAGCTGAAATCAAGAGTTGGACGGTTAACCTACTGAGCCACCCAGGCACCCCTCAATTTGTATTCCTTTCAATGCACTTTTAAAATGTTTTAAATTGAGATATAACTGACATATAACCTTAGCTAAATTTAAGGTGTCACACATCTTGAACAACATGGAACAACATGTCGATTGGTACACATATAATATATACTGCAATATGATCAGTAACATAGCAATAGCTCACACCTCCAGGACATCGCATAATTATCTTTTATTTTGCATGGTTAGAACGTTTCAGATCGAGTCTCTTGATAACTTTGAAGTATAAAATACAGTATTGTGGTGTGTTAGTTTTTGAGACAAAACAGCAAAGGTAAATAAAATTTAAATGATCGGTCCCATATTACACAGCCAATATGGACCAATTCAGGAAGAATTATATCTCCTGGAAGCCCTTCTCTCGTGTTACGTTGCACATTTCTTTTCATAAGGTGTTTTTTGAGCAAAATGCCTGGAGCTGAGGTAGAAAAGAAGCCAAACCCCATTAAATATAAAAGTAGATGTATACACAATTGTATAAGCAGTCGCTTGTGATTCCAAGGCTAGCATGAACATGAGGGCAGAGGCGTAGTTAGCTGCAGAGGACATTTTGTAGTAAAAGTCTCACTTCTGGGCCTCATGTTTGTCTATTTTTTCCCAGTGTCAATCACAACTTCCCATGTCCTCTATTTTCAGAAAGCACTATAAAAAGACAAATCCTATTACATAATGACAAAGCATAATGCAATTTTTCTAAGTCAAGATAGTAAATTTTGTGAAAAAATTGTGGTGTTTGACTGCTTAGCTTCAAATTTTAGCCCTAGCCTGAGTAAAGGCAGGCAAACTATTTCATCTCCCATGCCTCTGTTTCCTTAACTGCCAGGTGAGGATATTACTAGCATGTTACTGGGTTTTCATGAGGAGTATATGACTAAGACTAAAAAATACTTCAAAGCTTCCAACAATGCTTGGCACACAATAAGCCACATATCTAAACTTAGATCATTTGTTATTCTAGTATTAAGCTTTAATACCAGCATCTACCTCTAAATATGTATATGGTGCATTTTTTGAGCTTTTATGGTATACTTAAAACATATAAGCTAAGTGTTAGCATTTTAAAATTTATTTTATTTCATTTTTTAATTTTAAAAATTTATTTATTTATTTTGAGAGAGAGACAGTGTGAGCAGGGGAGATGCCGAGAGAGAGAGAGGGAGAGACAGAGAATCCCAAGCAAGCTCCACACTGCCAGCACAGAGCCAGATGCAGGGCTAGAACTCACGAAATCATGAGATCATTATCTGAGCCAAAACTGGGAATCGGATGCTTAAACAACTGAGCCACCCAGACTCCACTCATTTTTTTTTTTTTTTATTTTAGAAAGAGAGAGCACAAGCCTGAGGGCGGGAGAGACAGAGAGAGAGAGAGAGAGAGAGAGAGAGAGAGAGAGAGAGAATCTTAAGCAGGATCCATGCTCACCATGGAGACCTACACAAAGCTGTATCAGATGACCCTGGGATCATGACTTGAGCCGAAATCAAGTCAGATGCTCAACTGACTGAGCAACTCAGGTGCCCCTATGTGTTAGCATTTTTAAGGTGTAAATTTATGACTCAGAGTATGGAAAATAGAAAGGAATACAGTGTAGTGTCAGCTAGAGTATCTTATTCTGGTTTATGTTATTAACCTCATCACCTGTAGGCTTATTGAGGGCAGGACAATAGCAATATCATATTATTTTAAATACGTTAAACTGACTTTACATGAATCAGCTGATAATTCTGCTGTGTGATATTGCTGGTGTGATAAGCCTCAGAATTTATAATGCTTACATTTTTAAATTTTCCTATTTTAATTCCCACTATACTTTTTCACCCTCATCCCCTTTTCCAATCTCTTATCTTATTCATCTCTCTTCTTATTGTTTTCCAATCTGCCTTTCAGCCCCCACACTCTTCTAAGCCCCAAAGTGCCTGCAGGTCATTTCTTCACTCCTTGGATGAGTCCTATACCTGGTAAGGGAATGTAATGACTGTAAAACAACTAGTACATCAATGGATCAGCCTGAGGGTGGCCCATACTCATGAACTATCCCTCTCCATAAAGGAATCTCGTGTATTGATCTGTTCTTTCATTTGTTTGTATATTCATTTAGCAAACATTTATTGAAAGTGAGTCTATGCCAGGTACTGTGTTGGGCATTCTCACATTCCCTTCCCAATAATATCATCTATCTATTAGCAATACTATTTTTATCAATTAGCAATAATCATGGCTTGGATAATCCTCACTGGCTATGATACTGCTACTACGCAAAGCTGACAGTGCTGCCTTATCAACTCCAGTTTATACATGAAGAAACTAAGATTGAGAGGTTTTAAGTAACTGCCCAAGATGGTATGCGTTAGACACATCTTATGGAGTCTCTCTATGAATAATAAGCCAGCCAGATAATTTCATACAAGAGTAGAGCAGGCCATCATTCACCCATTCATTCATACAACCATTTATTTGTGGCGGGGGGTGGGGGGGGAGGATTGTATGTTTGTTTGTTTGCAGAAGTTAATAGTATCCCTAGCCTTGTGTGGGGTATTAGGAGAAAGTCTGCTTTTAGGAAAAAGGGCAGTATTACTTACCAGTGCTGATGCTTTATATATATTAACTCACCTAGTTCAAGGACAGGCTGGCAAATTTTTGGTCCAGAAGACTAAATAAAATCATCCTACTCAAGAATCATTCCACTCTGACTCAAGTCTAATATCCTATGTCATTTGGGCCTGATTTCTGAAGTTCAGTCATTCTTTTCAAATAATGCTCCTTGAATTGTTGCAAGCCTTTGATAAATTTTCAGAGTTCAGGAAAAGTTGACTTTGACAACTTTTGCTATTGTTCTCATTGGTTTAATTGAAGAGCAGATTTCCACAGGTCTTTACTCCATCCTGTCAGAATTCCTTCCATGCTATGGTTTTAAACTCACTTCTTGTATTGCTTTTTGGTCTCATTCTTTATAATCAAGTTCATTGTTATCCTTCAGTTGCAGTAATTGAGTCTTGGCTCTGATTTGTTTTGTAATAGTTCAAATACCTCCATTGCTGAGGTGGTGCTGCCTTGTTTAATTCATCTTCCTAGAATCATGTTGCTAAACCCCAGTATTGATTCCCACTCTCTGTTTAAACACTATTTTAGGGGCACCTGGCTAGCTCAGTTGGTGGGATATGTAACTCTTGATCTCAAGATTCTAAATGCAAGCCCTATGCTGGGTATAGAGATTATTTAGAAATTAAAAAAAAGTCTTAAAAAAAATAAAGGGGCACTTGGGTGGCTCAGTTGGTTAAGCATCTCACTCTTGAATTCGGCATGGGTCATGATCACACGGTTCATGAGACTGAGCTCTGCGTCAGGTTCTGCATTGACAGTGCAGTGCCTGCTTGGGATTCTCTGTCTCCTTCTCTCTCTCTCTCTCTTCCTTGCTACTTTCTGTGTATATATCTGGTGCACAACTTAAGAAAAAGATGAAGTCATTCCTAATATCCTTTTATATTAATCCTGGTATTAATTCTATATATAGTGTAACTTACACAGAAAAGAATGGTACCTCGCTAGGCTTTGTTGTTTAGACCTAGATTTATAGGGAAAAAATCATCCCAGCAAGAAGTATTTAAAAGATAGTTATTCCCATATGAAGGCAAGAACCCCAAGCTGAAGAAAGCTATACTTTTAAAACCAAGTGCCTTAGTTGACTGTTACTCTGAATTTATTTTCTTTTTATTATAACTAATTTATTAGTAAATTCCCATATAGAAATTTTAGATTGGTTTCTGGTGTACTATGGGCATATAGTGGAAAGGTCATATACATTCATATTTGGATATTAAAGGGAGTGCCATTTAAGCTCTGAACTCAATATGGTAGAGAAAACTGTAATCAGTGAGAGAGCTCCAAGGGAAAGATTTATCTTTCAGAGTAAAAGTAAGGATAGGAGGTCCTCCATGCCTCACATAGATAATTCCTCTGATAACCTTGGTACATTGGAAATCATTTTAAGGAAACCTTCATTTTTCACTCAGATAGATATCATGTCCTAATTACCTTTATCCTGGAACTTCTTAGGAGAAGTCCTCCATGAAGATCTCAAGTACTTATCTCCAGAAATCTGGCATGACCTCCCTCCCCAACTGCAGGCTGGATTAGATGTCCCCCTGATGTACCCCACTTCCTTTTGTACCTATTCCACATTTTCTATTAGCCTTCCTTAAACCCTACAGAACTGCAGGATTTTGACTTGCCTTTATTATCTCAGTAGCTAGGACAAGAGTTGCTACCAATAGATGCTCAATAAATTGCTTGTGGAACTTTTATTTGACATTCTTCTTGTTTGTTCAGACTGTTTCCCATTACTTCCCCCAAATCTGACAAGCTGCATTATTCATTCCAATAGGATTTTCCTAGCCTATATAGTTCAACCCCTCTGACTTAAAGATTTACTATACTACCATCTAGATCTCTTTTCCCACTGGGATTCTATCTTGACTCAGCTTTTCTTTTCTTTCTTTCTTTTTTTAATGTTTATTTATCTTTGAGAGAGAGAGAGGGTGCACAGTGGGGAAAAGCGGGGGGGGGGGGGGGGGGGGGGGGAGGGCACAGAATCCAAAGCAGGCTGTGAGCCCAGAGCCTGATGCAGGTCCCGAATCCATGAACCATGAGATCATGTCCTGATCTGAGGTCGGACCTTCAACTGACTGAGTCACCCAGGCACCCCCTGACTCAACTTTTCTTATAAGACACACTAGTATTGTTTTTCTTTTTTTCTTTTTCTTTTTTTTCTTTTTTTTTTGGCAAGGATCATATGGAGCAATTTATACTTCCTGAGTCAATTTCCTCTTCATCCATTTTCTGTTTCTTGTCTTTCTTCTCTTTAATACTCTGAAATCATATAATAGTTATCACAAACTCTTACTCTCTAAATAAATAGTTTATTTCCTCATCTTCCATAATTCTAAAGATTGTTTCACATTACTGATCTATCTCACTCTTTTGAAGCTTCCCTCAGATTTGCAAAACTCTTCTCGTGCTTGGATCTCTACCTGCTTTGGGAAAGCTCCCTTGTCAGTACACGCAGAGTCTACACTCCTCACAAACAGCTCAGCCTCACTGCAGCATCTGTGACATTAATCAGCTGCAACACAAGAACTGCTTACTTACATCAGGTTAGAGGGCAGGTGGCCATTTTCCTGCAATTTGCTCACCTGCTTAGATGGTCTGGATCCTGAAATACTTCTCTATCTTTCATTGCAAATGGCATTTTTTAATCAACCATGTTATGTCTAATTTGAGCCTTATGTTGTGTACAACATTGCTATTTTACACAGTGACTGTAACTCTGCCTGGTATCACTGTCTAGATCAGGGGGCTGAACAAAGACTCTACGGCTCAAACTCTGTGAGCTACTCCACACAGCAGTGTGTACTGATGATGTGGATTTCAGCCTCAGTTTTGCTGAGAACCATACCCATCTCCTCTCTCTCTCTCTCTCTCTCTTCTGACACTCTTTCCCCTTTTCTGTCTTCCCCCTGTCCCCTCCATCAGTCAGATACTGAGCCTCAGCATAGCTTTGCCCATTCTCCTCCTTGGTGGGTATTCAGCTTCTCCCCATTTTTCATGACCACAAATTGCTTTAAATTTCATTTTATTTGCTGCTTGCTCTTAAAACAGTATCTGGCACAGTAATGCCATTCAGTAATATCAACTTCTATTATTTTACTTCTACCCATTTCAAACCCTGGGAAGACCCAAGATCTGGGATTTTATCTGACATCAATTGCCTGTGCTGTGTAGCCTATCTCGAATCATTTCTTCTTCTTTTACCAAAATGTGTGTGTGCTGGGGGTAGAGAGTGGTGGGAGGGATGTATAAAACTATTTACTGGCATACGGAGATGCCACATAAAGTCCTACTACATCTTTTTTTGGTCTTTTTGTGCTCATCTTTTCCTTCCAAAGGCCATTGAATTTTCTGTTCAGTACACAGAGTCTACCTCTTTCATATATCTTCCCTACCCACTACAAGCCATAGTATTGTTTTCCTTTGGTCTACTAAAAATATTCCACCCTTGAGACACCTGGGTGCTTCAGTCATTTAAGCATTCGACTCTTGATTTCAGCTCAGGTCATGATCTCATGGTTTGTGAGTTCAAGCCTCGCATCAGGCTCTGCCCTGACAGCATGGAGCCTGCTTGGGATTCTGTCTCTTCCCTTCTCTCTCTGCCCCTCCTGCATGCTATCTCTCTCAAAATAAATAAATAAACTTAAAAAAAATATTCCACTCATGTAGTCCCTTGCATGATTTCCACTTTTTGGTATGCCTTTGACCCCAATTTAATCAGGTGCCTTGAGAACCCAGTCTATTTTCTGAGCTAAGTGCACACAAGCATACACACAAGATATACATATTCATGCTCACACCCCCATGAGCGTAAAATTTTCCTGAAGTCCAGAGTAATTAGTCAGAATCTAAGACCTTATAGCAAGTTAAATCAGAAAGACCAAGTAAAGCACAAATTTACAGCTGTATCATGAAAAACCTTCACGTTCATAAAAAAAAAAAAAAAAAAAAAAAAACCTCTGCCAGCCCAAGGACTGTTCAATTAGACTCTTTGATGGTAGAATTTATTCTAAAAAAAACCTCACCTCCACGCTGTGCCATTTCTACATAAGAATTGGAGAGAACTATGCAGATCCTGCACCTGTTGAGTTATACAGAAAATCTACAGGAAACCCAGAGTTCAAGTGCATGTGATTAAGTACAAAAGATTAGAATAAAAACCTTAGGTGGTTATGGTTTCTGCTGTTATTTTAACTCTCCATGCTCTTGTACATCATATATCATTAGTGGGCAAAAATCACATAATAACAAACTACTAGCCTTATGCCTAAAGTTCTTAGACAATGGGTATTATGTGAACATCTATGGCTATTCTGAGCGTACCAAATGATCAAGCCAAACAGAAAGGTTATCACGTTGTGCTTATGAATTTTGGTAACGAGGGGCCTTGTGTTTCGCATGTCTGTGATTCTGGAGAGCAGATTTCAGTTGAGCCTTGTGGCAGCTCCTGCAGGGGCTAATCAGGAGAGCTGCTGTGACTAAAACTGAAGTTGCAGCTGCTTGGGAGATGATTTTCATTAAAGCTGCCTGCCAGTGTCAACACAGAATCCAGACCGACCAGATTTTAGAAACAAAATGTGATACTTGCAAGGCACTTGGGCACAGTATTCATAATTTTCTAATGATGGCATTGTCTCTTTTCACCAAGAATGGAAATAAAGTCTTTAAGCAATTATTGACATAGAATTCACCCTATAACAGCTTGGCTAAATGTGAACATTTCCATTATCTCCTTCTATCTAATAATAATAATAATAATAATAAATGTGCAAATTTTGTCATGGAATATACATGTCTTCAGCATTTGAAAATGAATTACAGTATTGATATTTTGGAGTATAATCCTAAATAGTGGTAAAGTCATGGAGTTCTGAGTAATGATGTACACGCAAAAATATTGGTAAAAAATTTGGGGGTTTAATTAAGCACAGAAGTTAATCTTAAATTTATATATAACTGCACTTTTTTCCTTGGTTTAAAAAAAAGTAGCTCTATTTATAGAATTATTTCTAGTAAGTTAATAGGTTCTTAGAAAAAAAAAATACATGACTTAGAGGAAACCTCTAATAGATATCAAAATTTCTATGGCCATTAAGATATTTAAAAATACTTATGGGGTGCCAAGGTAGCATAGTCCGTTGAGTGTCTGACTTGGGCTCAGGTCATGATCTCGCGGTTCGTGGGTTCGAGCCCTGCTTCAGGCTCTGTGCTGACAGCTCAGAGCCTGGAGCCTGCTTCACGTTCTCTGTCTCCCTCTTGCTCTCTGCCCCTCCCCCACTCTCAAAAATAAATAAACATTAGAAAAAAGATATTTATTAAATCACATTATCTTAGCTGTATTAGTATTAGTATACAGATTTCAGATGGTAAGGTGATGACTATAAAATGATATAATTCTGTATTAAAATAAGTTTAGTGCTTCAAAACTAGGTTGATAATATAAAGACAGGAAGTGTTATTTTCCAAAAGAAATATAGTGATGATGAGTCACAGAAGTTCTGTATTATGGGGCACCTGGATGCTCAGTCAGAAGAGTGTACAACTCTTGATCTTGGGGTCACGAATTGGAGCTCCACATTGGGTGCAGAAATTACTTTAAAAAACAAATAAAACGATGTTTTAAAAAGTTCTGTATTATAATAATGGTATTTGGTGTCAGTGTAAAAAAAATTAAAAACAAAACCCTTCCCTCCATTGCTTTACCCCAACAACTATATTGTTTCTTTTTTTTTAAATTTTTTTAATGTTTATTTATTTTTGAGAGAGAGACAGAGTGTGAGCAGGGAAGGGTCAGAGAGAGAGGGAGAATCTCTCTGAATCTGAAGCAGGCTCCAGGCTCTAAGCTGTCAGCACAGAGCCCAACGTGGGGCTCAAACTCACACACTGTGAGATCATGACCTGAGCTGAAGTTGGACGCTCAACTGACCAAGCCACCCAGGCGCCCCTATATTATTTCTTCAGTCACATGCAAATTATATTTGATTTTTTAATAAGTTAAATTTTTATGGGAAGTAGTGAAAACATATCTTAATTCAAGACTATTTCATGTCATCTTGCATCCAAGCATTTTCCTGGTCTATTGGACATTCCTCCTATGCTTCTGAGAGTAGCTGATAGGATTCCACAATTAAGCCACATCTCTGACATAAAACTTGTGTTTAATAAATATTAGTTTACTACATGATTTTTTTCTAGTTTCTATCTCAATCTCTGATCCTTATCAGGCTCTGTTCCAAAATATAGAAGATCTGAATGTTAGGAGGATTTTGCAGTAATACCAGATCAGAAATACACCTGTAAATTTATGATTGCTGATAAGAAAAAGTTTAGATTGTTAATAGCATATATTTGTATCTTTTTAAACAAACACAATAAAATGCTTCTTATTTTAGTCATTAGGATCTAAACTGTTTTTTTTTAATGACCGAAAGAAAAATAGAATCAAAAATAGGATCAATCCATGAAAAGAAGTTAGTTTTTAGACATCTTTCAAAATTGCCATTAACGGGCACTCACTAAGGAGACATTACTATCTTAGAACATGTTCTTCAAACACAGAAATGTACTGGCATTTATCATACAATCTCTCAAGGTAATATAAATTCTAGGAGAGGCAAAAGTTTACTAAGGAAGAAAAGAAAGAAATGATACTGCCTGATGAGACTAAGCTGTCAAAAAGCTGTAGAACTTGACTATCCCCATTCATGAGGTTGATCCCTCTGCTTACAGGTGCCAAATGGTAATTCCTAATATGCATGTGTTATCTGAATGTGTGTGCATAACAAGTGAACATAAACATGAGTTTTTTAATTAAATTACTACATCTCTACAGAATGCTAGTCATTATATCAGCCCTCCCACTTCGATCTGAGAACAATTCATATAGGCTTAATAATACTTGATACAATGTAACTGCCCCAAATTATCAGCTGTTCTCTCCAGCTCCACTTCTGTTACCTAGACGGGGGTTTCCCAATTCAGTATGCTACCTTAGTCTGCCCTTCTGAATAGCACATTTGTTCTAGATTTTATTCCTCTTCTTTCCCTTCTTAACATATTGGGTTCACTATTGGTGCATAACTGTACAATCTGAAACAGAATTTTGAAATAAGTTTTCATACATTAAAATCTCTCTCTTCTCAGCTGAGACTAGGGTAGTGAGTAATGTGAAAATGTCAGACACTATGACAGGGTCAGTTCGTGCATTGTCTCCCCAAATGTACCTGTTATGTAGCTGCATTTTCTGCACATCCCAAAGACTGGTTCTGTATGAAAATCTACACTTATAATTAATGTCCTCATAAAGAGTTTCTGTATGCATCATATATATATGAAGGTGAATACACTTTTCATACCTATAATTTAATTATATTTTGGACATTATGAAAAAAAAAGTCCTTACCTAACCCGAATGAGCTTGTGTCAGTTTTATAGAAATTTTTATGGGCAATTTTTTATTCCTTTTTCTTCTTCCTGGGACAGCATCTCTAGGCATTCAGAATGGTTGAGTGTTTGACATACCCCCTGTAGACCATCCTGCATTTTGCCTCTAACAAACCAGGCTGTCCTGAACCCCTAGTAACAGAATCATTTACCTTAATACGAAGTAGGTTGGGAAAGCACCAAAATCTTCATGCGCCCAAGCTGACTTTGAGGAGTTCATGCTGTGACACCTGAAGTTGTTATGAGGTTGTCCAGAATGAAGCAACACTTCATCAGGGCCTCCCATGTGTGCTAAGTGTGTTCATGACAGGACCAAGCATGCTTTCCTTTTTGAGGAGCAGAAAAATCTTTGTGAAAGTGTTGAAGGCACAATCACAGAGTCAAAAAGCTAAATTAAAAAAAAAAAAATTGAAGCTTTTTTGAGTAATAAAAAAAATCAAAGGGAAAAAAAGATCTCTGATTAGGATTAGTTGTAACAAGAACCTATGGAATTTTTTTTAATGTTTTTGTGTGTTTATTTTTGATGCAGAGAGAGACAGAGCATGAGCAGGAGAGGGGCAGAGAGAGAGGAAGACACAGAATCTGAAGCAGGCTCCAGGCTCTGAGCTGTCAGCACAGAGCCTGACACGGGGCTCGAACCCATGAGCCATGAGATCATGACCTGAGCTGAAGTCACATGCTTAACCGACAGAGCCACCCAGGCACCGCAAAACCTATGGAATTTGTAAAAAAAAAAAATGCCCAAGCCCCATCTCTATGAATTCTGCCTGAGTGTTGAGAAGGACCAACTATCTGTATAGGTTTTTTGAGGGGAGCAGGTTTGGTCAGTTTTAATTGTTATTTATTTATTAATTTATTTTTATTGAATTAACATACAGCATTGTATTAGTTTCAGGCATACAATATTATGATTCAACATTTCTATGCATTACTCAGTGCTCATCACAATAGCTGTACTCTTGGGGCGCCCAGGTGGCTCAGAAGGTTAAGCATCCGACTTCGGCCCAGGTCATGATCTCATGGTTTGTGAGTTTGAGCCCCACATCAGGCTCTGTGCTGATGGCTCAGAGCCTGGAGCCTGCTTCGGATTCTGTGTGTGTCTCTCTCTCTGCCCCTCCCCCACTCATGCTCTGTCTCTCTCTCTCTCCCCTTCAAAAATAAACATTAAAACAAAGTAAAAAAAAAAATAGGTGTACTCTTTTTTTTTTTTTTAATTTATATGTTTATTTTGAGAGAGAGAGAGAGAGAGAGAGAGAGAGAGAGTGGGGGAAGGGCAGAGAGAGAGGGAGAGAGAGAATCCCAAGTAGGCTTCTCACTGACAGCTCAGAGCCTGATACGGGCTTGATCTCATGCTTTGTGAGATCACAACCTGAGCTGAGATCATGACCTGAGCCAAAATCAAGAGTCAGATGCTTAGCAGACTGAGCCACCCAGGCACCCCACAATAAGTGTACTCTTAATCTGCTTTATCTATTTCACCCATCCCGCTCATCTACCTCTCCTCTGGCAAACCACAGTTTGTTCTCTGTATTGACGAATCCTTTTTTCTTTTGTCTCCTTTTTTCTTTGTTTGGTTTCTTAAATTCCACAGATAAGTGAAATCATATGGTATTTGTCTTTCTCTGGTAATTCTATTTTTAATCTTTTGAAGAACCTCCATACTGTATTCCACAGTGGCTGCACTAATTTATACTCCTCTCGACAATGTGGGAGAATTTCTTTTTCTCCATATCCTCAACAATACTTATCATATCTTGTCCTTTTGATTGTGGCCATTACGACAGGTGTAAGGTGATATCTCATTGCAGTTTTCATCTGTATTTGTCTGCTGATTAGTGATGTTCAACACCTTTTCATGTGTCTGTGGGCCATTTGTTTGTATTCTGTGGAAAAAATGTTCATGTGCTCTGCTCATTTTTAATCAGAGCATTTGTTTTTTGGTGTTCAGTCATATAAGTTCATTATATATTTTGAACTCCTTATCAGATATATCATTTCCAAATATCTTCTCCCATTCAGTAGGTTGCCTTTTTTTTTTGTTTTTGATGGTTTCTTTCACTGTGTAAAAGCGTTTTATTTTGATGGAGTCTCAATAGTTTATTTTTACATGTTTCTCTTGTCTCAGGGGACATATCTAGAAAAATGTTTTTATGGCCAATGCCTATGCTTTATTCTAGGAGTTTTATGGTTTCAGGTCTCACATTTACATCCATTGTAAGTTTATTTTCGTATATGGTATAAAAAAGTGATCACATTTCATTCTTTTGCATCAGCTGTCCAGCTTTCTTCACATCATTTGGTCTTTTTCCCATTGTATATTTTACCTCCTTTGTCATAGATTAATTGACCATTTAAGTGTGGGTTTTTATTTATTTATTCCTGGGCTCTGTATTTTGTTTTATTAATCTATGTTTCTATTATTGTGCCAGCACCATACTGTTTTGACTTACTTTGTAGTAAAAAGCCTTGTATCATATCTTGAAATCCAGGATTGTAATCCTAAGATTGTTCTCCTTTCCCAAGACAAGATTGCTATGGCTACTTGGGGTATTTTTGTGCTTCATACAAATTTTAGTATTATTTGTTCTGATTCTGTGAAAAATGTTGTTAGTGTTCTGATAGGGATTGATTAAGTTTGCAGATTGCTTTGGATTGTACAGACATTTTAACAATATTGGTTCTCCCAATCCATAAGCATGGAGTGTCTTTCCATGTGTTTGTGTTATCTTCAATTTCTTTCATCAGTGCTTTATAGCTTTTGGAGAGCAGGTCTTTCACTTCTTTGGCTAAATTTATTCTTAGGTATCTTATTGTTGGTTTCTTTTTAAGTTTATTTATTTATTTTTTTGAGAGAGAGAGAGAGAGAGTGCATGCAAGTGGGGCAGGGCAGAGAGAGAGGGAGAGAGAGAGAATTCCAAGCAGGCTCCATGCTGTCATTATGGAGCCCAATGAGGGGCTTGAATTCATGAACAGCAAGATCATGACCTGAGCCATAGTCAGATGCTTAACCAAATGAACCACCCAGGTGCCCCTTAGGTATTTTGTTCTTTTTGTTGCAATTGTAAATAGGGTGTTTTCTTAATTTATATTTCTGCTATTTTATTTTTAGTGTATAGAAATGCAACAGATTTCTGAATATTAATTCTATATCCCTATCTGTATAGTTTTTAATGATCAAAAGTTATTAGATATTATTTAAATCATTAGGTTATTATTTACATTTCAAAATATATTAGAAATATTGTTTTCAGTGGGATTTTCTAAGTGCACATTAGTATATCTAATTCTATATCTCAAGACTCATGGTAAAAATAAATAACAGTTACATATGAACTTCAAAATTCAAATTTTCTGATGATTTATACCCTGACTTATTACTTAAAAGAAAACCAATATCTCTCATATATTTTTCCACAAACACCTTGGTAGAAGTTTGAATAATCAGTAAATACATGAAAAATACATGAGTATTAAGAGGAGATGGAGGGGAAGGGAAAGGCATTAAATACTGCGATGGTGCATATTTGGCGGTAAGATAAATTTGAAAATTTTCTATGTACATGCACCTCTATTCTGCTGATAACATTAACTTGTGTACATATGTAACAGCTGGAAAAAATTCTCTTGGCATAATATTCAAACTTCAAAAACAAACTGCTTCTCTACGGACCAGGTGACTAGCAACAATTTTCAGTATATTTGAACTTGCATATCTGAAAAGCCTCATTGGAACTTTATAGCACTAATTATGGTAGAGCGATGAATTCTTGACTTTAAACGTCAGCAAATGAATATTGAAAATGACTAATGCTGCAAATATGCAATACATCCCCAATCACTCCTTCCATTCCTCTCTCTCTTTCCCTCTCTCTCTCTCTCTCTCTCTCTCTCTCTCACACACACACACACACACACACACACACACTAAATCGTTATGTTGGGAACATATTTTTTAGGTCTAATTAATCATTTTTACCTGAGGCATAACAATATTTTTAACAATAAAACTGTGGTAGTTAGACAATTATCACTTTACTGACATTCAGGGAACAAAGATTTTAGTAAAATTAAAATATCAATCCTCTGACTTTAAAAGAATAGACAACTCTTGGAAACTTACCAAATTTTTCAAGTTAGTAAAAATAGTGATGTAGTGAATTTTATGTAGCATTTATAGATATTGCTATATAGATTATAAGGAAAACCTTCACAAATAGAGTGGGGGGAGAAATAGGAAAAAAAAGAAATTATCTAAAGAATAAAAACATGTACAGGAAATCATATATACATAACTAATAAGGTCAGTGCTTCCGCCACTAAATTTAGACTATACCATATTTATACATCTTTCTTTACCCACTGTCCAAAATTCCCTGCCTTCATCTAATACTTCAGTTCTCACAGCTTTATACTCGAAATGGAGATTAGGTAATTCAAATCTACATTCCTAAGGACTTGGAATCCTTTGCAATAGTCTTGTCTATATTCTTTCTCTAGTATTTACCACTGATGGTGATTTAAATACGGAACTTCAGGGATGTCCTAGACGCTGTTCACACTCTTCTCTACCCAGTTTTATAGCACCATACCATTTCCCCTTGGTGGGAAAGACCTTAACTCTAGTCAACAACTAAAACCGGTTATACCTGTTCACCCTATCATGCTGAATATTCTGTGGCCAATCCTCCAATATTTTATTTTAACAAGACTGAAGGAAATCTATAGGAGACCTCAGTTTTAAAATAAGGAAGAGAATAGAATATGCAGAATTGAGCATCTTTGGAATGTGATTTAAATAAGAAACAAAAACAAAACGAAGTGAAAGTATGAATTGTCATTCTCATGCCTTTAAACCAGGAATGGCTGCTATAGTGAAGTCAACTCAATGTGGACTCCAAGCAAAGGTGATTTTTCAGAGATACACTTAAGTAGGCAAGCAGCTGTCACAACATTGTTTGGAGAGAAAAAGTTATCCAAATAAATACCTTATAGTGGAGGAAAATGGTATTTTCAGACAACGTATGGATTTAAATTCAGAAATGTTATTTTATTTTGTTTTAATTCCAGTACAGTTAATACAGTGTTATATTAGTTGCAGGTGTACAATATAGTGATTCAAGAATTCGATACATGACCCAGTACTCATCACAGGTACACTCCTTAATCTCATTGCCTTTTTCACCCATCCCCACCCCCTCCTCTCTGCTAACCATAAGATTGTTCTCTGTACTTAAGTGTCAGGAAATCTAGGTTACAATTTTAGTTCCTGAGAGGGCCAATTCTCCAAAATCCAAAAATCCACACCTCTATAAAAGCAATGAGAACTAAAAAAAAAATACTTTCAAAATCAATCAATTTTGAAATCAAGCTTTTCAGAATTTGGAAATCAGGTAAAGACCCATGACAACCTAAAGTGTGTTTATTCAAGAAAAATAGCTGAATCTCAATAAGAGCAGCAAGGTTATATGTCTTTTACCTTTATTTCATTCCCCACCTCCCCAGCTCTGAAGTAGCCTTGAAAACTGACAGCATGGCACTTACAAATGCTGTGAAAAACCAGCCACTTGGAAGCTAATGGATAAGACAAAATTGGGGCTTCTTCCACACCCCGGAGAATTGCCATTATTTGATCTGACTGGTCTCGCAGCTATTAAAAAGCTCCATTCTCAAGGGACGCCTTTATTTGATCTGATTCAGGGCCTGCTCTGTGAAAACTGCTCTATCCTCAGGACATTTACCAAAAACAATTAGTAGTAATTGTTTGCCATCATAGCTCCTGGGTAGCATTACCGGGTAGGGCTAATAAGAGGCTGATCAAAAAATATAAAAGGAAAACACTGGGAAATGACATTTCCACAGGGGCTTTAAAAAATGCCAACATATTCCTGGAAATCTAGAAAGTCATATTCATGTGCTTCATTGTGAACATACTAAGGAAAGATGTGAGAAGGCCCTAATCTCTGCCCGCCAGTTGATCTTGAGGGTCTGCACAAACAAACATTGAATACTACAGATGACTTAGCAACCTCTTTCCAGAACACGTAAGGAACACCCCAGTACAAACACAGCACTCCTCAGCAATGTCTGGCAAATTTACTGGTCTAAGGCATTGAAGGACATCTCTTTATAATTATTAGTTGACCTCTGACTGAAGCAAGCAGAGACTTCAGTAGTACCTCTGACATGGAATACATACTCTTCAAAATAACGTCCAGCAAAGTAACTAAATAAACAAACAGCAACAATCACAAACCCGAGGGAAAAGAGGACAGTATGATTTCCAGAGTTAGCACATTACATTATCTAAAATGTCCATTTTTCCAACAATGAAATATATGACACATACAAAGAACCAGGAAAGGAATAAAAGCACAGGAATAAAAGCAGTCAAGAGATAATGTTCCTAAGAAATCTGACAATGAGTACTTACTACACAGACATTCCATCAGCATTTTAAATATAGTCAAGGATCTAAAGGAAATCTTGCATGAAGAACAGAAGGAAAGTTGAGAAAGATGTCTTACCAACAGAAGATATCAATAAAAAGATAGATATTATAAAGGATCAAGTAAAAATTCTGGAGTTGAAAATACAAAAACTGAAATAAAAATCCCACTAGAGTAATAAAAGCAGGTGTGAGCAGGCAGCATAAATCAGTTTGAAACAGGCCCACTGTGATTATCCAGTTTAAGAAACTGGGGAACAGGGGTGCCTGGGTGACTCTGTTGGTTAAGCTTCCACATGACTTTGGATCTGGTCGTGATCTCATGTTTTGTGGGTCTGAGTCCTGCATCAGGCTCTGAGCTGACAGTGTCGAGCCTGCTTGGGATTCTCTCTCTTTCTCTCTCTCTCTCTCTCTCTCTCTCTCTCTCTCTCTCTCTCAAAATAAATGAATAAACTTAAAAAAAAAGAAGAAGAAACTGGGGAACAAGAATGGAGAAAAATGAACAGAGCCTCAGAGACCTGTGGGACAGCATTGAGCATATCGACATGCATGTAATGGAAGATCCTAGAAGAGAAGAGGAGAAAGAAGGAATATTTGAAGGAATCCTGGCTGAAAACTTCCCAAAATTCATGAAAATATGAATCTGCACATTTAAGAAGATCAGCAAACTCCAAGTAGGATAAACTCAAAGAGATCCACATGTAAATATATCATAATCAAAGATTTGTAAGACTGGTACAAAGAATAAACTTTGAAAGTAGCAAAAAAAAAAAAGTCACTCACCACGTACAAAGGATCTTCAATAATATTGATTACTGACTTTTCAGAAACCATAAAGGCTAGAAGGCAGGATGGTGATGTACTCAAAGTGCTGAAAGAAAAGAGATGGTCAGCCCAAGAATACTACATTGTGACAAACTATATTTCACAAATTAAGGAGAAATTAAGAATTCCAAGGTAAAAACAGAATTTGTTGCTAGCAGACATGCCCTGGAAGGGAATTCTTCAGGCTATAATGAAAGAAAATTAGATACTATCTTCAATCCATACAAAAAAAATTAAGTGTACTGGTAAAGGTAACTGAATAGAAAAACATAACAGACAATGCAAATGTAGTTTTCATTTGTAACTCTTTTATTCCACTATCTTATTTAAAACACAGCTGCATAAAGCAATATTTTAAAAACTGTATTGATGGGTTATAATGCACAAAGAGGTAATTTGTGTGAAAAGGAGGAGAGAAGGAGCTATACTGAAAGCAATGTTTTAATATACTATTGAAATTAACTTGGTATTAATCTGATATAAATTGTCTTAAATTAAGATGTAAATTGTAATCCCAGGGAAACCACTAAGAAAATAAGTCAAAAATATATACTAAAAGAAACTACAGCATTAAAATATAAAATATGAAAATGAGGAAGTTTAAGCAATAAGATTAATAAAAACCGAATTTAAAAATCAACCATAATTACCACATTCTGAAATAATCACTTTACTATGTTGGCTTTTACTTTTCTAACCTTAAAAAAATATCCACATGTATTTGTAAACATATATGTGTTTTAATTTAACATGATATTGTAAACCTGTTTTGGTCTCAGGTTTGGATTTGAAGTGTGTGGTGGGGAATTTTAAAATAAGTTTTCTGTATATTGTAGAATCTGTAAAGATACACATGTAAACTGCCATTTTATGTGTTACATATGATTAAAATGTAGATGGATTCATGGTGTGTTCATTTATTTTAAGCATATGAAACATTTTAAAGTAATTGCTAGTGATTTCATAATCAAGCAGTGAAAGTTCAAATCAAATCCAGTCATAAATATTCGCATACTCACATGATTTAAAGAGCTACCAACAATATACATGATAATATGTATCCTTTTTCCAAGTGGTTTTTATTAGTCTGAAAACAATTTAAAGAATTCTTAACCACAAAGTCTTACAATGTCAATTAATAAGCAAAAGCTGATATAATTTAAAATAAATTAAGTGCCTATTCAAATGCTTTTGGTTTGTGGGCGCATGCAAATTTGCTTGGAGAAGTTATTCTCTCAGTATTCCCTTCACATGGGGATTTGTGTGATGTTTGTTTTTACTAAGAAGGAGAAAATGGAAAAGCTATTTCAGAACCAGATTTGATTGCTTTGAAAACAAACAAACAAAAAATGCTTTTTTTTTTTTTTTCTTGTAGCTTTGGGCTAATTGCTCTTCCCTTCAAATCTCTGTTTTCTTGTTGTTGCTTTTTTCCCCTTTATCTATTTTCAAGGTAGATTTAATGGCTTATGGGAAAAAAACTTGTTTAATTTACTTCTTCCCTTTGAAAAAGATTTTCTTCCCTATCTTTTCTTGCTTTATTCTCTGAACTCTGATTTTAGTCTTAGCATGTTAAGGAATTTTAAGCGGTTGTGCTTAATGATCTGATTCCAGAAATGGCATATCCTTATTTCAATTTTGCCTCTGAGAAAAACTATATTATCTCCAGAGATCCCTGATAAACCTTATACATTTATTATCAGTCACCTTACTCATACCAGAGGAAGAGAGGAAAGCCCATTTTAGATGAAAACACTTTGAGTTAAAAAAAAAAAAAAAACTTAAGGAATTTACATAATTAATTGTAATGATATGAAAATAGAACATGGATATGTTCTGCACCCTCAGTAATTGCTGATTAACTTTAACATCAATACATGCTTTTGAAATATCTAATCCAAGTGATTGCTTATGTGTTATTTTCTTACACAAAAACAATAGCAAGTGTAAGAAATACTTACTATGACCAAGCACAATTCCAGGTCCCTGGCACGTGTCAATTCATTTAATATTCATAACAATCTTTTAGATATATATTATTAGTACTGCATTTTACAGTAGAAAATACAGATGTCAGGGACAGGTTAAATAATGTGCCCAAGGATTGGACTTCAAGTAACCTCATGGTGGAAACTGAGATTTCAACTTCTATCTACTGTTACCTATTGTTATCACTAGAAGAATTGCATTTAGTATCAAAAATAGATAATATTTTCTAGTGGACAGAAGATAGATACATGGTACTATAAAAAACAGTGAAGATATAGACATTTACTTAGACTAATAAAATTTAGTGGCTGTCAAAGTTTCTCTGATGATTAAAGCTCTATTCACCATAAAATAGTAAATTGAACAAGGTTTGGAAGTACAAATTTGTCAAACATACTCTTGAGGCTGGTTTATCTAAAACTGGATGCCAGATATCTACAATCTGAATTTAAAAAAAAAAAAAAATATATATATATATATATATATATATTTATTTATTTATTTTTGAGAGAGAGTAGGGGAGGAACAGAGAGAGAGGGAGAGAGAAAATCCCAAGCAGGCTCTACGCTGATCTCACAAACCGTGAGATCAGGACCCTAGCTGAAATCAAGAGTATGATACTTAACTGCATGAGCCACCCAGGCACCCCTAAAATCTGAATTTTTAAAAGCATTTTATTGCTGATTTGACAAAATACAAGGAAATCTTAAAAAATAATGCTTTTAAAGACCTCAAAAATGACTTTTTCTATGTTTATGAAAGAATGAAAATTATGGTTCTCTCAGATATATAATAAATTAATAGTTGTGGCTGGGTCAGAGATTTTTTCCGACTAAAGCATTAATTTATGGATTTAGGATAAATTTATAATTTCCCTAAAGTCTATTTGAATGAAAACAACAACAAGCAAAACCATACATTTTGAGCTCTTCTTAATATTAATTTTTTAAATATACTTTTACATTATGCACTTATTTTGTGCTAGGCACTCTTCTATGTGTTCCACAAATATTACTTCATTTCATCTTTCTACCAACTGTGGGCAGTGACTATTGTCATCTGCATTTTCTAGTTGAAAAAATGCAGAGAGGTTAAACCGCTTGCCCAAAGTCACACAGCTAAAATGTGGCAGACACAGGAAAAACACTTGAGATCTGATTCTTAAATTTCTGATCATAACCATTATCCTAGACTGCGTATCTTGGGCTAATAAAATTGTCAACAGTTATCATTCTTTCTCTTTCACACACACACAAAGTAAAACTATCCAACTACAATCCAATTCTAATATTTTATTGACAAGTCAGTTCATCCAGGGACATTATTAGAAGGCTGATTTAGTATATGCTTAATGGGAAAGTTGGATTAAGAACTTGTAGGGACAGTGGTCCTACAAGTAATCTTGAATTACTTATGTAGTTATACTTCTAATATCACCACACATATTTTATGATGAGTATTTTTTTATTTCTAAAATTATTTTTAGTAGCTTTCTTTGTATTAATTGGTAATGACATTTTAAAGTCATGGTTAACAACAGAAAGCACTTACTTCTTTTCAAACAGAGTTGGATAAGTGTAATTGGAAATTAAAAACTTGTGAATCTTAAATGAATACGTGTTCCCATCTTTCACCATGCACCAGTCCAAGTAGATAATCGTTAGACATTACAGACTAGACATCAAGGAAAGAGAGTGAGGCTACGTTCAAGCATCTACCACTTAACATTTTCTCCTGTATATTTAGAGTTGCAGTTAGAATACTTACAAACATAAATAAATTACACATAAAAATATACATGATGATTAGCCACTTATCATGGCTGTGAGAGACCAAGAACCAACAGTTTTAGAACATTTCATAACTATGCGTTACTTTCATACATTTTCTATTCCAGAACCTTAAGTTACATAGGCAGGTATTTTTCCCCATAGTTTTTGTATAAGGTGAAAAAATTGATATTCATAGAGCACTGTGATTGCTGATCATTAGCTGGGTATCTTTAAGATACAGCTAGGGGCGCCTGGGTGGCTCAGTCAGGTAAGCGACCCACATACGCACTTCTGCTCAGGTCATGATCTCACTGCTAGTGAGTTTGAACCCCACACCCCTCCAGGCTTTATGCTGACAGCTTAGAGCCTGGAGCCTGCTGCTTCAGATTCTTTGTCTCCCTCTCTCTCTGCCCCTCCCCTGCTTGCAGTCTGTCTCTTTCCCTCTCTCTCTCTCTCAAAAATAAATTAAAAAAAAAAGAAAATAATAACACCTCCACACCTCCATTTTTTAACCTAAAGAACAGGGTTGGCAATACACATTTCTTACTTGAAGACTTTCTACTATTACCAAAATAAAGCAAAAGAAAAGAAACTACATACTGCAAAGAGCCTTTCCTTGTCACAGTTTTCTCATATGAACAACATTAGCTAATGTTAAGGTCCTAGAGCATCACAAAAATTCTTTCTATATAACAAGCATTCTATGATATAAAGGTAATATGTTTTTGGCTGCTCATGAACACATTCTCAACCTAGTTTAGCAAGACTTTAAGTTATAATTTATGCAGTGTTCATATTTTTCTTTCTCAATATTTATATTGTAGGATTAAAAGTTTAAGACATTCTACTTCTGTTTCTTGGGCTTGGATTCATTCAAGGTTAAGTTTGTAATGCATAGCTCTTCTCCTTCCTACCCTTAACAGGGATTAAGAGACTTGCCAGACCTATCAGGATTTTAAGAAGCATAATTAAACAACGGCAGATAATTTATTTTTAAAGAAAGGTAGTTTCATGCTGTTCAGATAGACAGACTCTGCCATGTAAAGCCTCAAAATTGTTAGTCCAAAAATGGAATAATAACCAATATGTACTGGAGTTATAGAAAGAATTGATACCTCATTTTAAGTACATTACTAGTAAGCAAATACTTTATAGTTCTGATAATTGAAACCCCTTTAAAAATACAATTTCATTAGACCACAACCCCTGTTAAAATGTCATTTACAAAGGCTTGGGTCATCATTTACTACAAATGGTTTTAATCAAAGAAAAATGCTCAGAGGAACAGAAGTGGCCAGAATTTTGTGTAATGCAATAGCTCCCCCATCTTACAGACTAAAGAATATAAACTGGAATTCTTTTGATAAATAATATTAACAGTGTCTATATTTTATTTTGTTAATTCTATCTTCTTTCCCTAACTCTTATAAAGAAGATAAACCTTATCATTGATATACCAGTCCCCAAAGGATCCATTATTTCTACATGATCTTCTCAGAACATAAAACCCTAAAGAAACTGCAAATATCCCAGTGATTAGGATCTTTAAAACTTATCTTTTAAAGATAAACAAATACCATGGATATTAAGTGCTTTGTAACGTGTTCTAAGAAAATAAATTTTCCATTTATTTGACTGTATGCTTTAAAGATGTTATTCCTACTGAGCCACTGAGGGTGGCTCAGTCGGTTAAGCGTCGGACTTCGGCTCAGGTCATGATCTCACAGTTTGTGAGTTTGAGCCCGGCACTGGGCTCTGTGCTGACAGGTCGGAGCCTGGAGTCTGCTTCATATTCTGTGTCTCCTTCTCTCTCTGCCGCTCCCCCACTTGTGCTCTATCAAAACTAAATAAATGTATTTTTTTAAAAAAGATGATATTCCCACTCACAGTCTTTTTTCTTATATTTTGATCACTTAATAACAGTATTCAGTAATTATCTCTCCAAGTTAGTTTGACTCAATACTTAAACAAATATTAAGCATTTTCAGTCTTGCAAAATAGCTAAAGAAAATAGTGAGCAAATGACTTCAGATATCCTTAATAATGATGGCATAAGTAATTTAATTAAAAATCCTAAAACTTACTTATTTAAAACAAGTTAGATAAAATAATTTTTTCTGAAATTCCTGAAAGATTGCATCTGCATGTATAAAAAGTAATAGTTATGAAATTATTTTATATATGATTTAAAATTTGTCAATTTTTAAAGTTTCATCAGGCCCTATATACTGTAGTTTTTTTTATATTAAGCAGTATGAAAAAATGGAAATTGTATGAGTGCCAGGAAAAAATAAATGCCCACCACATTAAAAAAATGATTAATTGAAGAAAGGAGAATTACAGATATTTTTCATTTTTTTGAAGTATGTATTCAGTAGCCTACTAAATGTAAAGCAGATTTTTTAAAAATTATCTTTTAATATTACATCAAAGACACGGTTCCATTTGGGAAAAATCACCACCACCCAGATTTGAGAGCATTTGGCAGAGAATATGTTGGCCAAAGCTATTGAATGTTTAATAATGGAGCCATGTGAGGACACTTCTAGAACCCTATAGCCACTTATAGTCTGGGACCAGCACACTGGCTAGCTGGAGCCAGTTGTGTTCATCTCTTCCCAAATCTTGTTCACTGACCTCATACAGTAGATTGAAATCACCCAAGGTTGGGTCACTTAAACCATGGATATTGGCAAACCAAATGGTTATATATCAAAACATTCCCTTTTCCCTTCCCTATACCCTTCTGCCAAGTTGGTTGTTAAACATTTACCAGTGTTCTACAGCCAGTAGCAATTTTAAATCTATAAAATACCTTCCAGAATCAAATTTCCTTTTTGGCTGTGTACTCTGTGCAACATTGTCCAAACTGCTGAGATTTCTCCTACTGGTAATTCTCTGGCTCTAGAATTCTCTAGAACTTCTATTTTTGGTTTTATACTCATAATGTCCACATTGTTACAGAACTGTGCTTAGTAAATGGAAACCATTATCTAACACATGAGTTCTAACCTCAAAATCTAAGATTTGTCATCTTCCATAAAATTAAATATTGGCATTCATAAATGATTCCATAGATTCTGCAATCTTGTGAAATTCTTAAAAAAAGAAATATTTTAAATCAATATACTTACCTTAAAGCTATAATTTTATTTTTGATTCAAATATACATTTGTCAATAGATAAGAGTATTAGGTCTGTCTACATACTTTAAGCATTTTTCTTAAAAATTAATTTAAGCTAAAAGCACAAGTTCAACTAGAATAGAGGGGAGAGAAAAACAAAAGAAAATTAAACTAAATCTAAATAAAATGCAGCTTTATTAAAGTGCTTTTCTTCTGCTTTTTCATTCAAATGTAAAGTAATCAATGGAATTTAATATTTAAATAAAATGTTTTATCATTTAAACAGAATTGATAAAAATTGTTTATTAAATAAAATCAATGTAAAACTGGAATATCTGTTTTGAGTCAGTTGGCCGCTGTAAAATTTATTATAGGTAAGTATTAACTTTAAAAACGTTGGTTTTCAAAGTGTAGGAAGCACAGAATCACATAGAGGTTTGTTAAAAGAGTCCTAAGCCCCACTCCAGAGTTTCTGTTTCAACAGATCTGGAGTATATCTGAGAATTTGCATTTCTAACAAGATAATGGTCCGGGATCATACTATGATAAGTACTGCTCTAAAGGTACAGGTCTTTTTGATACTGAGTTTATTAAGGCTAACCACCCTCTCACACTGACAAATTATTTAAATCTTTGAAACATTCATTGAGCTGTTGCCTAATTAATAAACCTTAGCATCTTTGCTTTAAGAAGTATAATGAGGGGCGCCTGGGTGGCTCAGTCGGTTGAGCATCCGACTTCGGCTCAGGTCATGATCTTGCGGTCCGTGAGTTCAAGCCCCGCATCGGGCTCTGTGCTGACTGCTCAGAGCCTGGAGCCTGTTTCAGATTCTGTGTCTCCCTCTCTCTCTGACCCTCCCCTGTTCATGCTCTGTCTCTCTCTGTCTCAAAAATAAAAAATAAATAAACATTTAAAAAAATTAAAAAAAAAAAGAAGTATAATGAAAATTTCTTTGAGGTTATTATCTGGTTGGTTCACAAACTGGCCCCTGTACGTGGAGGGCAAGGAAAAACCAAAGAAAGAGGCAAATGACTGCAGGTTGGTAGGTGGTAAGTTTAATAAGCAAAAAATAAAAAAAAAACAAAAAAAACCTTAGATACAAGTCTTGTCTTGGATGGCCAGAAGACATGTAGATCTCCACACCCACTTGCCTGAGTCTTAAAAATTGATACAGAGGCCTTAACTGGGGCCAGTCACGTATACAGTTCAGATGGTCTTGTCACACATTGCTCTCTCAGACTGCTTCCCTGAAAGTGGCTTGCAGTGTAGGAACAGTGGGCAAAATGGACATTCCAAGGTCAGTGGAGTGGGTGAGGAGACTCCAAATGCCTGGGTCCAGCCTGAGGGTCAATCAGCGGTCATGTCCTCTTGATGACCTCCTCTAACGTATCCACCACTAGTTGGCCTATGATGAAGAAAACAAATAGCTTGGATTTTCTAGAAGAAAATTGTGTATTTTCTGAAATTCAATAACGCAAACATCTATTCTGAATTTATTGTTTCCCATGTTATAAAACAATTCTCCCATAATATTATTGTTTTCTCATAAAGTATTTATCCTTGGAAAATCAAAGTGCTTGCGTGTGCTGTTAGAAGAAAAACTCGTACCCATGTGAATTCTAGTACAATTTGTGATAATTGACAGAAAAACAAAGGTGTCTTTAAACTGTCTTGTCACCTTTTTGTTTGTTTTAAATTACATTTTTATGTTGTCTTTGATTATTTAGTTTTTTAAACATATTAGTCAGCTACTAGTTTCTTTGCAGATTTTCATAATAATACATCTTTGCGCAATTTTTTCATAATAATACATCTATCACAGAACCTCTGCACCTCAAATGACAGATACTTAAATATTTTTCACTACATGCCATTATCCTCTATTCAATTAAAAAATATCAGTAAGAAAATATATGCAACAGCAAAGTTAAATATTTATGGAGGAGCTTAGACAAGACAACAGGTACCAGCTTCTGTCATGCTTCTAGAAAGAAGTCTTTTCTTCCAGGAGCTAATCCCTTGTACATAAGATTTTATACTAACTCCTTGGGTGCTGTGCTCCAGCAATTTATTAACTCTTGTCCGTATTTTATGTCTTATTTCTTAACGGGATCTGACTTAGATGCTTCAACACCTTCTATCTTCACTTAAGTCTTTCCGTTTGAATGAATGATCCATACTCTTTTTTAGATTTCTCTCTTTTATTTTTGGCCCACTGCAAAATGGGATTATCCTCAAATATTATTCCACTGAAATTGGTCTTGCTAACGTCACTAATGATGCCCATTAAATATCCCCTCATTTCACTCTTTGTATTACTAATCTCTCTGCAACACTTGACACTGTTCTCCAACCCATTTCTTGAAATGTTTTTGTCTTTGCTTTCTGTGATATCATTTTCTCCATCTCCCTATTAAGATATATTCTTTTTCAACTTATTTCCATATCTTTTTTTATCAATTCCTTGGCTAGTCTGTACTTCTGGGGTCCATTTTACTCAGATGTTCTCACTCATGCACTCTCATTTAATCCCATTATTTTGTCACCTACAAATTAATGAAAATCTCCCTCCCAGATTGCTGCTCTGAGCTCAATTTATAGATTCAGATACCTCCGAAGAATCTTTCTTCCAGCCCTCTTAAGTTCACATATAGAACTGAGTGAATTCTCATCTAAAATGGTTTTCTTTCTACATCCATACATTGGTAGATTAGAGAATACATTTTTTCCTGTCTCTAGACCCACTTCTCAAAAAACTTACTTGAATTTCTTAAGAGGAGTCTGACTCTAATGGCTGTTTGCTGAGTAGGTGGTAGGCCATATTACCCTATCCCTTCAGTACAGCTGGGCTAGACTGCTCTCTCTCTTGGGGGTTGAAGTTGAGACACAAACAGGAGCATGATATTAGTAGTTGATGTGATATTCATATCTGGGCCATATTCTTTAGTTATCAAGCTTAAATAAAAGCTAGTCTGAAAGGAAAGTTTCATAAAAAGCCCATATGAAGACAGCAGCGGAAATGAGAAACTGTGTTATTCTAGTAAGTATGTACTCCCCTCTTTTCTCACAACTCTTTTAAGTTCTTCTGTATATCTTTTTCTTGGATTACTGAGATATTCCTGTATAGATCCTGTAAATTCAGATTGTGGTAGCTGAGCATCAACCTAATTTACCCCTTTACAGTGATCATATTAGCAGTTAAGCCATATGGATACCAATATTTTATCTACTCTTGAATCTAATTCTCTTTCTCCAATCTATAGTCATACCCTCACCTTTCTTAATGACTATAATTCTTCTTCAGAGTGTTTTGTTTTGTTTTTAGTTCCTTTATCTTCTACACTGCTGCAGGACTAATCTTTCTACAATTTTTAAAAAATTTTTTTATTTGTTTTAAGAGAGAGAGAGAAAAAGAGGGAACAAGCAGGGGAGGGACAGAGAGAGAGGGAGGGAGAGAGAACCTCAAGCAGGCTCCACCCTGGCAGTGTGGAGCCCTATGTGGGGCTCGATCTCACAAACTGTGAGATCATGACTTAAGCTGAAACCAAGAGTCAGACACTCCTTATTTTGAGAGAGGGGGGAGAGAGGGAGAGGGAGAGAGCACGAGTGGGAGAGGGACAGAGAGAGGAGAAACAGAATCCCAAGCAGGCTCCACACGGTCAGTGGAGACCAACACGGGGCACAAACCCACAAACTGTGAGACCATGACCTGAGCCAAAACCAAGACTCAGACGCTTAACTGACTGAGCCACCCAGGTGCCCCATTCCTTCCTTTAGAATATATGTACATACACATTTATCTACTCTCTTTTATTTAACTGGTTTTCCTTCTTTCCAGAATATGAAGTTATTGTTGATAAAGAACAATGTTCCAATCTTTACATAGCATTTGTCTATTTACTGTAATATGAGTAAACTCAGGAAGTTACTAGCATAATCTAAACTAGATCTAGATTTCCTGGATCCTAATGATTAACCACTGGTTTATGTGTTAAGCGTAATCTTTTACACTTTCTCCCCAAGAAAAAGGGCAACTTTAGAATTATTATAGTTCATACCACATTTCTTTTAAATGTCAAGGAGCTCATGTTAAAAGATAAACTGAGGCACATTAAAAATTTTAAGTTTATTTGAACACATATTGATTCAAATTGGGTAACACCAAACCAAAGGTGGTTAGAGGAGATCCACTAACAGGAGACAGGAGAGAGGTTTTTGTTTGTTTTAAGTTTATTTATTTATTCTGAGAGAGAAAGAGCGAGCTTGCACACAGTGGGTGAGGGGCAGAGAGAAGGAGAAACAGAATCCCAATCAGGCTCTACACCATCAGTGCACAGCACGATGTGGGGCCTGAACTCAGGAACTGTGACATCATGACTTGAATGGAGACCAAGAGTTGACCCTTACCTGACTGAGCCACCCAGGTGCCCCAGGGGGAAAGGGGAGGTTTTTATAGAGAAGATGTGGAGAAAGCAAGGGAATGATTTGATTGGCTGTAGCTTAAGCAGTTGCCTTATTTGGGAGAGCCTAGGTGGCCATTTATGATTGGTTGTTTCATTTTCTCACATTAAAGTGCACTGACTCTGGTTTAAAGTTTTGATTTGCTTGTGGAGGCCAGCAAGGCATCAAAATCATTTTAGTCTAACGAACTCCTTGTTTACCTTCCACTCATAAATCCCCAGTCTTAGTTAAGTTAATGGTTCTCTTCACAGCCTTCAAATTGTACCACATATTGCTATTATTCCTGGAACCACAATTCACCTTCTCCTACTCAAATTCTACAAGCATTTTTTAAACCAACTTCTTTTATACAAATGTAGCCCAGGTGATTCTTTCTTGCTTACAGTAGAAGAAGCCTTACTAATAGGACTGGAGAGTGGTAGAAGCTGGCAGTGTGATCTAGTTGATTCTAACCCTGCCCTTGCTTCTCTCCATGAAGCACGGAAAAATTAGCGTAGGGTCTCTGCTTGTCAGTTTTTAAAAACAAAATTAGTGGTTGAAATAGCCAGTCTTCAGATCGTAGTTACACTTGTGATACCATAATGTATAGAGCTGCTCAATTACTATGTTTTACACTGCAAACTAACATTATATGTCAACTACAAACAGAATAATTAAATTTTAAGTAGTCTGTAAATTCCCTTCTAATGATAAATTTCTGTTCTTGAAAAATTAAAAGTTTGTTAATAAACTGTATCATTTGGAAAGTAATCATTAGTGATCACCATATATATATATATATATATATATGTACTTAAAGGTATATATCACTGCTTCTATAAATATAAAGTAAGATATATTAATGAATTTCTCCCTCTCTAGCTGCAAGTACAACAAAACATTTTGATTATAGTAACACACATATAAGTATAGGGGCTATCTATGGAATTAATGTAAATGTCAATTATCCCCTTATAGTTTTGAGTAAATCAAAGATACAGTACAATTAAGATGCCAGATTAGGTAGAAAAAGTGTTACGGAATCTGGTCTGGATCAGCTGGCGGAAGAACCAAGCCGCATTGAGTGGTCTTGGCAGGCAGGTGGTTTATTTCACACCAGCGGGCTCAGAGGACATCACTGCTCAGAGGTCTGAGTCCCAAGCGCAAGCATGGGGGACAATTTATAATCTGTTCTTCCACATTAGTAGTGATTTGGCCAGCCGCAAGCAGGGTAGGAAGAAGAACCAGGAAAGGGGAGTCTTTGGGCGCGGACTGGAATTTCCCTATCAGTCCTGTCAGCCATCTTATAACATATTTTTCCCTATCAAAAGTACTTATTTATTTGGAGGTAACCACTATAGATTGTGTTCCAAGAACGTTTCATTATCAGTTCATGCTGTTAACACCTGAAACACAAACACCACCAGAAAGAGAAGATGGAACAAAGTGTCAATTGCTTTTTCATCATGACTGCTAAATATAAAAAACTTCTTATTTTCATGGGCTGCAGTTTCTCAAAGTCAGGTATTCTGTTTTACCCATGAGCCGGTTGCTGGATTAGAAAAAAAAAAGTACATTTAAAAAAAAGTGTTAAACCTCTATTGAACAGTTTGCTCCATGTAAGTTTTATATATATATATATATATATATATATATATATATATATATATATATATTTCTAAGATTAAAAGAACAAAGGAAAAATTGAACTGTTTGAAATCACAAACTAAATGGTTAAGAAAAAAGCCTGGTACATTACCTTATGCATATTCATATTATCTTACTGCAACATTTATGAGATACAGAAATAAATATTATGTTTGAAAATACGAAAGACAAAAATTAAAGAAGTCTTTGCATTCATTACGTTTTAAAAATAGTTATCACCTTGTGTGTAAATGTGATCTACAGAGAACGTGAAACACTAAATTTGCTGACGGGATCATAGCTGAAACTACAAACACACTTGGGTATATTGTGGATAATGCTCACTTTCTTTTCCAAAGTTCAACTTTGTTCCAATCCAGGGTAACTCTCTTGGGGTACTCATTACTGTTGCCTTTCCGTTTCAGCATTTACTTCCTAGTGCACACTGTAGCACAGATACATTGTACTAAGGCAAAAAATAGCAAATGAACCACAGTGGGAGAGATTTCATACCTAAAAGTCAAAGCAACACATAATCCAAAAAGGTAACTGTGTATTTGTATGTTTCACAAAGCAGAAAAAAATGTTTCAAATAAAATTAGCTTTCAAAGCATAGTTGCCACTTGAACCAGACATTTGCTCTATGAGGGTAAAAATTACCTTGAATATTTTATAAAGACAAATGCTTTAACATTTACAGAAAGTAGTCTAAGTATGGCCACTCTATACATACTGTTTTTCTTCTTTAACATTTTAAGTTTCAGTGTAAGTTCCAGTTGGGGCATTATCTGCAAAATTTTCTAGAAGGCTCTTTTGTAACTATTCAAAGAAGTTTTTCTAATTCTCTTCTAATTCCAAGCAGAATCATTCCTGTGTTGCTTGGTGTTGGAAAACAGGCCTGCATTTCACCTGTAAAAGGGTATTCTCTTGCTAAGGAGACACCAGGAGTGATCAAATAACAAAAGCTGGATAGGGAAGCTAGTTGCATAGTGTAAAGACAGAACACAATGGCAGAAATGAGTTCAGGAGGTCAAGGAATCCATCTGGAACCTCACTGGCAATTTTCTAAATGAATGAGTAAGTGTAGTACTACTGAATCCAATCAAAATTTCCAAGATAAGGTCACTAGAAAAAGAAACAGTCTTATTCTAGTTCATTGCATCAAACTAATGTCTATCTTTCAGAATTAATAAAAAATGTATTTTATTTTTTGGATTATGAGCATTCCCACATTCAAGACAAAGTTCAGGTTTAAAACTACATTTCAAACTTTCTACTATTCATCAACGTGAAAAATAAAACCTTTAATGTGTTATACAGATCTTCCATGCAGATAGATGGTCCATTTATCTCCATCTTGTTAAAAGTATATAAAACAGGGGAGCCTGGGTGGCTCGGCCAGTAAGTGTACGACTTCGGTTCAGGTCATGATGTCACAGTTCATGAGTTCAAGCCCCGCGTCGGGCTCTGTGCTGACAGCTTGGAACCTGAAGCCTGCTTTGGATTCTGTTTCTCCCTCTCTCTCTGCCCCTCCCCCACTCACACTGTGTCTCTCAAGAAATAAACATTAAAAAATTAAAAATAAAAATAAAAGTATATAAAATAAAGATCTCAGTGGAATAGTATGAAAATATTTTTGAAAATAGAGAATTAATGTTGGAAGTCGTGGGGGGGGGGCGGGGGAGGGAAGCACTCCTAGACAATATATAAGGAATTGTTTTTATGGTTCTAAGCAATTATTAACTTTACAATTTGCCCACATTCTTTGTTTCCCATTCTTTCCCCCTCCCCAAGACATATTGTCCCGTTTAGTATAAATGGAAACTAGAGAACAAAACATCTCTTAGTCAATGTAGTCAAGACCAGGAAGGACCCATTCTTGAAGCATAATATGTATGAAAATGAGTGAATGAATGAATGAATTCAATGCCAATGTTTTTACATTTGTGGTTACATTTATCAGTATTATAGAAATCAAGAGTCTTAAGCAATTTCTACCATAAAATGTAGCAAGTCCTCAAATTTATAAAATTGTAACAGCTAACTATAATTACTGTTGACCACATGTTTGAAAAACATATAGAAAGGCTGCAATCTCATATAATTTTTCACAAAGATTTCCCACCTAACTTTTTCTTAGTTCCTAAATTCTGTTGCTAATGAAACAACATAAAATATCTAAGATATCTCCACAATCAGTAAGTTATGTTAATTATCCAATAATGTATTTTTTGGTTTAAAAAGGTTCTAATTTTATATTATCGAAAGGTTAAAACACGTCAATCTAACACAAACCAAGAATATTTTATGGTTTGGGCATATCCAAGCAGAAACAAAAGATACAACAGAAGGATAATAGTTAAATTAATGCTGCCAAGATACAAATTCACTTCCGAGAAACCGGGAATATACTATCGTATAGCAATATAACATAATAAAAAGATAAATGTTTAAAAATAAATATATTTTCTACATATATAAATGTTACTAAGGATTTTAATAAATCAGAGGCCAAATAACTTAAAATATGTACTCAATAATGTTTCTGTTTATATTTTCATATTGTTCAACTTTTCATATTCTCAACATACTTCTTCATTTTTATAATGACATGAGTAATGGCCAAGAGACATTTTATGTGTAGTAACTAGTCTGTGAGCCAGGGTTAAGCTGCATAAATTTGAAGAAAGTTTCTTTGATTATATTCTTGCAAGAGTACCTCTCTTAAAGAGAAAGGTATTAACTTTTAAAATACATATTGAGGATGAATAGTACCTGAAGAGAGCAACTTGAGTGTTCAAGATTTTTCCCAACAATATGTCACTAAAATTACAGAATATTTAATATAAAGGAAAATAAAAATATTAGTAAAATGTTTTAGGCATCTTCCTGAGGGTTTTTATCTCACTTTTATGAACAAATTTTATTGATTATAAATAGATTTTCAGAAACTAGATAATTTATAATACACTTTCAGTAAAATTAGTTATTCATTACATAATTTTAGACTAAAGACAAAGAACAGAAGTGATATGTATGGAGTACTTGCTTCTACTGGGTAGTTTAAAATGGCAAAATTATTACAATCACTTAACCAACCACAAATATGAGTTTTATAATTTTTATAGTCAAAGACTCAGGCTAGAGTGAAATGTGAATTTCCACAAGTAATGCGGTAAATTTCAGACCCAAGATTCGAATCCCAGACATGTTATATTCTAACATTTTATCAAATATATTGTGTTGTATCTTGTACTTTGGTAAAAGATTGTGTCTGGATATTTCATAGGCTACCTTTCAAGACAGTTTGGATAAATGTGGGAAAAAGCAAACTAGAAACTAACAGCAGTAAAGAAGCTATTATTGGAGTCAAGGGAGATGGTTTCCAGAGGTCTAACTGAAGAAGATTTGGGTTTAATAGCAAATCGTCATTGTGAAATAAAGCAAAGTCATATTGTTGTCTATAATCTGCATGAGATGGTAAGTGTGTGCTATCATGGGGACAGAGACCAAGAGAATTATGATTATTCTCTCCCCAGCACCTAGTGCTGGACACTGCCTAAGACAATGAAATGACTAGCACTGCATGCAGAAAAAAGTCATTCTATGGAGAGAAGGTTTTATGGTAAACAATCACAAAAGATTTGTTCATTACAGAAATCACCGGCACTGCAGCTGAGAAATACATCCAAGAGAACTTTACTACCAAGCTACCTAAGAATGTTCCATCAGTGAAAGGACCCAAAAGAGTAGGAGGTAAAACACGAGTAGAGTAATGAGAAGTAACTCAATTTCCTAAAGAGACCGTAATTAAAGGAGTAGGGAACTGGTGAAGAGATTAGGAGGAAATTACCTAATCATGCTTTAGGAATTCATGTTAACAAGTAATTGTTCTAAAAAAATTATCTGTTTTCATGTACGTGAAAAACTTATCTAACATTTTTTATCTTAATGAAAATGCATCTTTCATAAAATAGATAGAAAATAGTTCTTAATTCTAAATCTGTGGTGGCCTGTAAGAGGAAAGCCAAACCCTGTGGTTTCAACCACATGAGTGTGTCACATTACTGCCGACTTGTGGCCACCTGACTGAAATTCAGGGGCAGATTTTAGAGAACAATAAACATTAAAAAACAGACTGTAAAACACTAAAGCATAAAAGTGAAAGCTTTCTCATATAATTTATTATCAGGTTTTTTTTTTAGAACTGAGAGTAATATATTCAGTTTGAAGAAGTTAAGTCCATAGACTTTCAACAGCATCACTGCCATCTGATATGACTTGGTTTGCCTACCAATACTCACAAATCAAGTCACAAGAACAATCATGCAACTTTTTAAGATAATTTGTTTTTAAGACAATTATGTAATGACTGGCTTCACTTTAAAACAGAGTGTCAGGTTCAGGTGGTGGAGCCGCTGGCTGGCTTAGTAAAGAGCATGCAATCATCTCAGGGGTCATGAGTTGAAGCCCCACATTCGGCACAGAGCTTACTTAAAAAAAAAAATCAAGTGGAAATGTTCCTGAAATACTATCTGGATCTATAAATATAAGACTTTCAAAATGATTCTTCCCAGATTAAAAACTAGGTTCATAGCATTTTCAAAAATATAAAAAAGAAATAGAAAAAGTAGTACCCTACTTAACATAACGCAATTTTAAGAAGGACTGTGGTGCCTTTGCTTCCTGGACATGTAACACACTTTGCCAGAAATTCTACTTTTTATATACTAAGTTACTTCATATTTCTGAAGTAGGTTAACAGCTAGTCATTGACACTTTAGTTTGAATTAGCGTGATGTGACTGTTTTCTTAAGAATTTAATTAGATCCATCTAATAATATGACTAAATAGAGGTTTTGACAAGAGGAAAATAAATCACGATATTGTACCATTCATCTCTGGATTAGATATTTCTAGGTAGAATGCTGTGCTTTGGGGCTTCTGGGTTAACTAAATGGAAGCACCAGACAACAGGGAATTGATACCAGGACATAAGCAAATAAGGAAGAAACACAGATGGATGGATATGAAAGATAATATCTACTTCTTGCTTGCAATATTGCCTAAGAATTGCCTTGCCTCTCCAGCAATGTTTATCTCTGAAATAACCCCTTCTCTTTGAACTCTCAAAAAGTTCTTGCTTTTGACACAATCTTTAAAAATCATTACATTTGTGTTTCAATAATTAATTTCAATAAAGATCTTTCTCAGTAAAATAAATGGGCACTTTTGTCCAAATAATTTATTGGGTTCTTAGGGCGAGTTCCAGCTTTCATGAGGTAGACCCTGATCACTTAATACATCATTACCATCAACCATCAAGGTTAAAAAGATAACAAAGATAAAGGAAGAAAAAAAGTAAATGTATATTTTATGCAAGTAAAAAAATTACAAATCAAGACAAAGTTTTTATTTAAAAAAAAAATGGAAAATATCTTCCGTATCTAGTAAGAATGTTAAATAGTAAATAAGCTTGATTTTTTTGGAAGACCCAAAAATAGATACATGAGAAATCTGTTTACTTATGAAAGAAATATGCTGGGTCTTCAACTCTGTTTAGAGTTCAGTTGAATCTGTTTTTTGTTGTTGTTGTTGTTGTTGTTGTTGTTGTTGTTGTTTTGTTTAAATCTAATTGGCAACACAATTTGCACCTTAGAAATTATAGGCAGGTACAACATGAGAAACATGTTTCTAAGATAATCAAATCTCTTTTTACATTTCAAAACTATGGAAGGCACAACTATGACAGTTATTTTTTTAAAATGTTGATGTTTGGATTTCACTTGCTTTAACTAATTTTTAATGTTATTACTTCATTTCAAAACTTGAATTTCCCTGTTGTTTCTTCATGTCATTTTTCAGTCTTTAATTAACAGAGAATTTTATGTTAGTAAGAAGAATTGAAAGCTCTTCATAATAGCGATTCATCACCCGGAAAATCTGGAGACAATCCCAACTTAAATAAGATTTTAAAAGTGTGTATCAACACAAAATGAACTGAAACGACAATTTATCACACACATCAATCCACAGAAGTCAGAAAATTCATGGAGTAACCTGTTAACAAAAAATTTAGAGTAAATCATGCCTATCTTACTGCCTAAGAAGAAATTCAAATGCCAAATAATAACGTAACCAGAAACTCAGGTTAGCTTTTGGTTGTTATTATTTTAACTGAAAAACATTCACAATTCCATTTGTTGTCTTAAATTGTCAAAACACAACTTTTTCAAGTTGTGGGTTATTCTGGGAAGACAGTGCAACATTTATGACCATGATCATTAGAAAAACAACCTGGGAGAGAGAAGCTTAACATAATTTTAAAAGTGATTTGGCATTAACATTGGATTTCGAAATAAATAAAGTCAGGAAGATATACTGAGAAAAGCAAAACCTAAATTATTTAGTGAAACACATTTTAGATCTCTTTAGTTGGCACTGTAAAAACAGACTCTGTTCTACCAGGAATTTGTTTGGACTCGTAAAAGTTCACCAATTACAATAGTCGGTTACTGCCTATAATAACCCTATAGGCAAACCAGAAATTGCTCTCTCTCTTGCTTTCAGAGGCCCTTTTACCTTTGAAGGAAATAAAAATTAAACTACCCTTTGTTACCTTTGAGATCCTTTTGGAAAGAGTATCCTAGCCTCTCCTTGAGAGTCTTGCCACCTTCTACTGACAACCATGTAAAAAAAAGCTCAAACTACTCAGCTTCCACAGGAGGGAAAGGAACAAACATTGTATGTGGACAGTAAGAGTTACAAGGCTTTACCAGCCTTTCTTGAAATGAGATAAAACTGGGAAAGTAGAGGAAAGCACTTTCAGATATATAATGTACAGAAAGGCTAAACTAAATGAAGAAAGGATGTTTTTATGAGCTTGGTAGGGCTTGCAACATAAGAGAACATTGAAAAGTTATACATTATTACTCCTTCACTTTAATGAAACATTGATGTCATCTTTGTCATACACACACACACACACACACACACACACACACACACCTTTTCTTAAAAGCACATACTTATATTTGAACTTTGCCCTGTTCTCAACTCTAGACTTCTTACAGCTGGTTAAGCATGCCCCCTCCTCACCTCTGTCCGGACACTAGAAAAAGGAAGGAAAGAAGGAAGGTAGAGAGAAAGAAAGAAAGAAAGAAAAGAAAAGAAAAGAAAAGAAAGATAAGGAAGGAAGGAAAGAAGGATGGAAGGGAGGAAAGAAGGAAGGAAGGGAGGGAGAGAGAGAGAGAGAAAGAAAGAAAGAAAGAAAGAAAGAGAAAGAAAGAAAAGAAATATAAGGAAGGAAGGAAAGAAGGATGGAAGGGAGGAAAGAAGGAAGGGAGGGAGGGAGAGAGAGAGAGAGAGAGAGAGAGAAGGAAAGAAAGAAAGAAAGAAAGAAAGAAAAGATAAGGAAGGAAAGGACAGAAGGAAGGAAATAAGGAAGGAAGCCAGGGAGGGAGGGAGGGAGAGAGAAGGAAAGAAAGAAAGAGAAAAAGAAAGATAAGGAAGGAAAGGAGGGAGGGAGGGAGGGAGGGAGGGAGAGAGAGAGAAAGAGAAAGAAAGAAAGAAAGAGAAAGAAAAGAAAGATAAGGAAGGAAGGAAGGAAAGAAGGACGAAAGGAAGGAAGGAAGGAAGGAAGGAAGGAAGGAAGGAAAAAGAAAGAAGGAAGGGAGGGAGAAAGAGAGAGAGAAAGGGAAAAAACGAAAAGGAAGAAGAAAAGTTTCTTGGTCCAGCGATGTAAGGTCTTTGGATTTCTCATTCAACATCTCTCTATACTTCCCAGGAGGAACTGCAGACCTTCACTTCCTGGACTTTAGCGGTTCCTATCAGCTCAGCAGGGAAGGGTGGCAAGTGGGATGATCCTGAAGGAGCAGGAGTCACCCCCGCGTCCTAAAGTATTTGGAAGTGCTCGCTCGCGGCTGCTTCTCCTCCGTACTGGTGCACCTCCGCCGCCCTCCAGCGAAGTCCCAGAAGTGGCCAAGTTACAAAGTGAAGCGGGGATGGCAGCACTCTCTCTCCCTGTTCCACGGGGAGTCCCCGGACCCAGGTCGCCGCAGGTGCTTGCCGTAGACTTCTCGGACTCTCAGGGTTTTCACTTCGGGGGACAAAAAGGCGCTGGGGAAGCACTGACGGTTTTAGAGGAGACTCGCCTGGACGGTAGCGGCGTCCCCGGGGGTTACTTTGTGAGGTGTGGCCGCGCAGCCCCCGGCTGTGTGAGTTTGACGCTTCAGCTCTGGAACTCCGACCGTCCGGCGCAGCGCGGGCTCCGCGGTTCTCCTCCCCCGCCCCCCAGCCCGGGACCGGGCGCCGCCGGCTGACCCGGAGGAAGGAGGCGCCGCCGGACCTGCAGCCCCGGAGCCGTGCTCCTTCGGAACGAAGCAGCGGCGAGGGTTGCCGACTCCTAAACCCTGGATTGGACCCGGAGCCGGGGGCGGGGGAGGGGAAGCAGAGCGGAGCAAGGAGATGAACGGTTGGCACCTCCAGCATTCCACCCTTCGGCTTCTTTCCGCAAAGAGGCGGCTGTGTGGGTCCTGCCTGTGCGTGGGTGCAAGTGTGCGCGCTTGGGTGAGCTCCGTGGGTGAGCTCAGTGGGTGTGCTACTGTCTGAGTGCTTTCGTGCCTCCGCAGGGCAACGCGCACGCCTGGGAAAGCCCTATTGGTAGCAAAATTAGAGAGCGCCCATCCGAGGGGGTCCACCAACACGTGGCTTTGCCAAGTAGGCCAGGAAGAGGCCCTTAGTAGGCTGCTTCCCCCCTCTGCAACCCCTAGCTCTTCCCTTACCTTTGGGTTCCCTTTGGGTTCCCTTTGGGTTTCCTTTGGGTTCTGACCAGTGTCAGGGGCAGCCTAGATCAGAGCTAAGACAGCAGATGCCTCCTGGGGCTGAAGACCAAGTGCTGGGGAACCCGTCAAAGAGAAGGGGAAGGCTTTCCTGGCTCCAGCAGAAAACAACGGCGTGGTTTCACTGAGTGAGGGGGGGGGGGTCCCGGAAGGAAGCTTTTTCCAGACTGGAGGGACTGACTGGAGGGTCTAGGAGAGAAGCTCGATGAACTTGCGCAGGGTCACGAGATATGTGGCCCCCTCGACCCCTCTTGGCAGGACCCAGTCTAGAATTCTCCCCACCACCCTTCTTTTTGCTGCTTCAGATCAGATCTCTTTCCCAGTGACCTGAGTGGTCAGTCCTGGCTAATATCGGCTATTGGACTGGCTTTCTGCCCTGGACATACTAAAATGTGGCCAATTGCAGCACTGTAATGTCTAATGCTGGGCTGAGTTGATTCTCAAATATAAATGTTCTTTTCAGCTTCTTTTCCAATCTGCTTAGTGAGAGAACCACCGCCTACTACTAAGGGGACCCTGGATGCCAGTCGCAGGCGACAGAGACCTCAAGTCAGCAGCCTTCCGTCTCAGATTTTCCTGGCGGTTATAGCTAATGACTTTTCCCACCGCTGTTAGTAGTCGCACCTTGACCCGGTGACATTCCTTTATCCTGTAACTGTGGGCTGTAGGTAGTCCGCAAGTTGCCTTCTGCAAGAGGCTTGAGGACGCCCCTAGAAGTTCGCCTTTATCTCCAGTTTTTCCGCCTTCTCCCCTCCCCCTCCCTGCAACGCCCCCGCGACTCCTTTGCCAGGGGATTTGCAAGCACCTCGTGGACCCTCTCCTCCTGCCCGGGGTTAATCAGTCCGGAGCGAGCCGGGCTTGCAGGCGCGAGGGCAGAGGGAGGCACGGTGGCCCCGGCGGGGGTCTCTCCTGACTCTGAGTCTGGGAGGCGCGGTAGTTCCCGTCATTGCGGCGAGGGCCGGGCCCACGGCCGCGCGCCCGCCGCCGCCGCCGCCGCCGCCTCCATGCTGCAGCGCCGGACGCAGTCCTTCCCGGCGGGGCGGCTGCCGCTGCCCGAACAGGCTGCGGTGGGGAGCCTGGGACCGGGGCCCGCCCTGGCCGCAGCCGGGGTCCTTGGCTGCCAGCCGCACGCCTGAGCTGCGGACTCGCCCTGGCGAGGTGGGCAGCAGGCGGGGCGCTGTGTGCAGGGGCTCGCAGAGAGTCGACCACCGTGTGCAGAGCGGCCCGAACTGAGGACTCGTGTGTGTGTGTGTGTGTGTGTGTGTGTGTGTGTGTGTGTGGTGTGCGCGTGTGTTTGCGCGTGTTTTTCCTTCTTCCCTAGAGGATGTGAATGGCTTCGCAGCTGGCTGCTCCCTTAGGATTCTTGACTGTGGAGCTCTGGGCTGTGAGAACAACCCACCCATATAATCCATTTTGCACGGTCGGTTTATATCAAGAGAAAAAAGCGCAACTGGACGGGGGTGGGGCCGACCGAGGAAACCTTCTGGAAATACACACACACATTCACAAGAGAGAGGAAGAATGAAAGACCCGGGAAGATTTTTATAACCTTCCTGCTGACCCTTCTGTTTTCAGAAAAGATTCTGGATCTTTTCTACCTTTTGAAATCATCTTGGCATCTATTTTTTTTTTTTTTTTGTAAGCCGCTCTTCAGCTAGCTGCGTGTGTGTGTCTGCGTGTGTGTGTGTGTGTGTGTGTGTGCGCGCGCGCGCCTATCTGATGCATTTGACTGTCTTTTATCCAACTGCCCAGAAGCAAATGTTAACTCGTCGGTGCCCCCTCGATGCCGAGGTTCTTGAAGAGCAGGGAGGACGCCCAGACCCATTTTCCCGGCTGGATTCGGAACTGCTGCCTGCCTGTGGACCCATGTGTGTGGATCGCTTTACCCAGAGGCTTGGAAAGCGCCAGTATTAACTTGCTTCCAGGTACATCACAAGGTCACCAGAGGGTCTTGTAGCCGTCTTGTTTCCGTGCATCTAGACCTTCCTGTCTTGGCCCAGAGATATTTATGTTTCCGTCCACATCATCTGAAGCCAAAAGTTCAGCCCTTCGAGCTGGGTTCTGTACAAACAAGGTAACAAGGATTGCTTTTCAAACTGTTTAACAAAATTCCCGACTCTTCCTCAGCCCTTTCCCGGCTCTCTCCTCTCCACCAAAATGTCATCAGCCCTTGAATTGCTTGGATTTGGGTTGGAGGAGAACTTAAAGGAAACGTGATCAAAAGGCTTTGCCAAACCACTCTCTTTTCTGCCTGTGGTCCGGTGGGGATCAAAGCTGATCGTGAGAAGGACCAGTCCCCTCCCTGCTTCTCCCTCCCGGAGCTGGGCTGGATGTGCGTGTGCAAGAGTGAATGCGAGTGCGCGCGCGCCTGTGTGCGAGTGTGTGAGTGTGTGTGTGTTTGAGTGTGTCTGTGTGTGCGTGCGCGGCCGCCCTGCCTCTGCCCGCTCCCCGGGCGCAGAAACGCGGGTTTCATGGGGCGATCTCCGCGGATCCCCCACCCAGCGCGACCTGCGGGCAGCGGCGGCAGTGGCAGGAGCCGCCTTTCGGACTCCCTAGGATGCGGGTGCTGAGCTATGGCAAAGGGCAGCAAAGTGACGAGCGAGACCCGCGTACGACTGTGAAAGCCACCTGGAGCCACCTTGCCGGGATTGTACCTGCGGGCAGAAAGTCCTCCTACGACCGTCTTTTCCTCTAGAGGCACCAGGTAACAACCCAACGACTATCCGCCTCACCCAGTTTCCTTCTGATCTTGTTTCTAGTGTCTTATCTGCATTGCAGGCTACTTTACTTATTAATGTTTCGAAAATCATCAGGAAGGGCTGAAATATCCAAGGGCGCTCTGTGATGTTGTAATATAATTTCTAGTAGGTGGGATATAAATCTATACCTGAGCATTTAATCTAGCAGTGAAAGCTAAGGGAATATGGGTACGCTCCACCCTAAGTGATGATATTGGAAAGCTAGGCATATTGAACCTGTCTGAAGATGCCAGAGATTAAAATTCCGTGTTTCCTTCAGGCTATGGTTGCCACGGACCATTTGGTATCCAACCCTCCCCAGACCGTGGAGTGCGAGAGGGTGTTTGGTTTCCACCCATCATTTCAGGCAAGGACCATTTTGACCCTTCTCTACCTCTGGTGCCAGGTTGTTTTCCTTTCCTTATTGTGGAGGAGCTTGCCAGATCCTTTAGTAGTTGTAAATTACGCATCTGGAGACTTTAATCTGAAATGGAGTTTTCTTGGAACTTGCTCTGCATGAAAGGGAATTCATTGTCACCGGCGTGTGTGCTGAGATATGGTATTGAACTGCCAGCGTTGGCTTCTGTGTAGCAAAATACATCCCAGAGAGAAGTCATTTTTATGTCTAGAGGAGCAAGGCTAAAACCATAACCACCACCCCAATACTGTCCCCAGCTGTATTGTCTCGGTTGTGGAGCTCGGGTACGCGTGGTTTGTGTGGTTGGTTTTGGTGTGCTTGTTTCTGTATAATATGTATTTTTGAGCATTTTTGCCAGAGCATTGATTTACAAGGAATAGGGTGGGTTTGCGACTGCCTAATTAACATATTGGGTCTGATACGTTAAAAAGGAGATTCCCAGGGCTGGCGGAGTCGGAACAAATTTAGCGAACTTCCAAAGCCCCTTACCCTTGCAGCTTATTTCTCTCATTTGCTTTTTTTTTTTTTTTTTTTTGCATCACCTCTGCGTCCCCTACAGAAATTTCACCCCTTCTAGAGAGCATTCGGATTAACAAGATAAAGCACTTCCAAAGTAGTCTCATCAATGTTTTATTCCATAGTGAAGGCGGTCTGAATAATTCAACTAAGGAGTGCTCGTTTGTCTCCAGTCTTCGGTAGCTGCCTGCTGGGTGCACCCAGCGGAGGATGTGGCCGGGCCGAGCGCTCGGCGCCTTGCTCTGGGAGGCAGCGACTGGAGATGCACCGAAGGTTTCTCTTTGCCACAGCCGCTTAGAAAGTGTAGGGCGCTGCCTCTTTTCCTCCGCTTGCTGCGTTTCTATAGATATCCATATGATGGCATTTGCAGACTACAAGCTGGCCACTAGCTGGATGCTCTCGCGGTCTCTGCGCGTTGGTCCCTGACTGCTCTGGAGTCTGGGCTCGGCTGCTGCTGCAGCCCTCGCAGGCTGGTGGTGCTACAAGGCCGTAAATGCAGCGTGCTTGGGGGCTGGGCTCCGCCACTGCAGCTGCCAGGCCCTGGTCGACACTTTTTGGGGAGGGGCTGGAGAGCTCAGCGGGCCCCCTGGCAGACAGCGGGCGCATCATGGCTGAGGTGGCGGCCTGGATATGAGAGGAAGGAGGTGGAGAGAGACGCGTGGAGGGCAGTGAGGTCCTGCCTGACTTCCTGCGCCTGCAGTCCTCCACCCCCTTGTAAATGAATATTCAAGAACATAGAAGAAAAGCTGGCTGCAAAAATGCCTTGATACTCAAATGTCGCTTGATTTCTCAGGGTTGGAAACCTGAAACTAAGTGTTTTTCCTAGATTTCCATTTCCTCCTGTCTCTTCTCTCTCCTCTCCTCCAGCTCGCCTGGATTTAATTAGGTCATTTATACTCCTGTTTTCTCTCCAGTTGAAATACCACTGAAAAGACAACTGCTCTCCCTACCCCGACCCCCAAGCCCAGTAAACACGAGGGCTGTGAGGGCCACTCTTCAGACAGATTTGCTCTGTAAGTTCCAGCTCTAGGGAGAACCAAGAAAGGATATAGAAAGTAACTTGACTTTAACAGAAAAGCAGGTCCACATTCTCCTCTCTGAAGACTCCGAAAGAAAAGGGTACTGCCTGAATGAAAACTCAAAATAAGTGGGCATTTGGGAGGAATTAGATGGGGGGAGGTTCTTATCGTTTGTCTTCTTTTTTTAAGTTAACTTCTATGTATTTCCCTCATCACTCAGGAAATCCTGGACAGAATACCTATTTATGTGTACTAAAAATCTGACAAAGACACTTCTTTGTCCCCCAGATATCTCCAGAATAGTATTACAACAGAAACCATATTCATAATATTTGTTAGCAGATAAGGCATACCTCTTTAGAGGGTACCCAAGAAAGAAGAAATGCTGGGGTAGAATATCAGTGACTGGGAAAATAGTGGGTTTTCTCTATTTCCCTCCTCATTTCACTTCTCTCTGGCCTTTTCTCACCACGAATTCACTATTCTGCAGGTTTGTGTCCTCACCCTGAGGGAAGGCAAAACAAATGCATTATCTGGTTGTTGAGTGCTTAGAAGCCTAAACATGGATGACTATGTGATATATGTTTAGAATCAGCATTCATTGGTACATGGAGTTAGGTGGAATGTCAAAACCAAATCCACCTCCTAGCACAGAGTTTCATGTATAGAAGTTACTTAAAAATGGAGATTTCTGCCTCCCTTCCCTTCTCCCTTGCTTAAGTGGCAGAGAGGTAGACACCAGTTAGTTTGAAGATCTGAGACCACTGACCTTGTACTTAGATAGAGCTGGCTTGGCTCACTAATGGGTTAAGACTGTCAGGTGTTAATAGGAAATTTCCCAGCAAAATGTTCCTTCCTTTTAAGCTCTCTTATGTTTACCAGCAAGAGGGCCAAAACAATAGGAAAGTCAGGGCACCCATGGGAACAGATGTGAGCATGTAGGCAGGTGCAAAGAAGTTGCCCCTTGACTCCTGTCCCCCAGACCATTTCTTTTAGTTACTTTTCCTTTTCTCTTTTCAAGAGGAGAATGACCTTGAGCAACACCAGTCTTCTGTGCTTTACACACCTCTTTCCCACTTCAAACATGTGATGTATATATGAACACACACAGACATATGCATATCTACTTCAGTTTTGAAATATGAGACTTTTGTGCTTGAGTGATTTGGGAGGGGTTCATTAAGATATATCTTTGACTAATACCAGGCAGAGATGATTTTTTTTTTCTTTTTTCTCATGAGGGGCTAGCAAGAGCTTTGGTCACTTGAAAGAAAATTGTCCCACCTATATCCCCTCTTCCATTATTTTTGTCTCCTCTGTCATTAAATGCATTCTTGGTGGCAAAGTATTGTGTGGTTATGGCGTTGGTGTTTGAATGACCATCGCATGTTTTATCTGCTTTAAATCTTTTCATGAATGACCATCAGTTCTCTTTTGTTCATTCACACCAATGTTCTGCTTCCTCTTGCTGCTTGAAGCACTTTAGGCTCAGTAGTTTTGCTGAGTTTTCTAGCTGGTGAAATTAGGATCTTGCTTTCTGCTGATAGTATTGCTGTGTTGTTCTGTGGTTGGGATGAGATGCTTGCAGATATCTAACAGTGTCCCTGCCTCTGCATAAAAGTACCATGTAATAAGCTCTATATCATATATCTTTAGTTATTTTAAGAACAATTGACAGTAGATAAGATTACTGATAAATATGTGCCAATTTTGAGGTTGGAGAAAGAAAGCTACATAAAACTTTCTAGAACTGGCTAATTTGTTAACTCATTACAGTGATTTTTATTTTTCATTTACTTAGAAATATAACATTTTGGCATTATTTTCATAGTTTTGTGTATATGGTAATCACTTCTAACTTTTATGCTTTATTGAAGAATAAATACAAGAATTTAGGCCTTTAAATAGATAGGACACATGACTAACAGGTAATTTTGCTAAATCATTCCACGGTCACACATGTGTATCGCTCTGCCTTGTTCAGTAAACCTTGAAAGTGAGACTGCTTATTACATTTCTACAGCCCACATTTTTATTCCTGTGGCATCCTTCAATCATTGAGAACTATTTAAAACCTAAGGCAGTATAATTTGTCCATTACATGGTGTGTGCATGGTAAAATTAAGAAGAATTATGTTTATCAGTATTGAAGCTATTCTGGTTAGAAGTGAACCATTTTTGTTATGCCCTATCAACATAAATTGTGTGTTTTTATGAAAACTCCAGTTTCATATAAGTGTAACAAGAGATAGAAATATAAGAATTTAATTTAGAAATGGCTAATGCCATTTTAAAGCTTTTCATCATAGTGTTCTGATACATACTCTTCTGACACAATGCTTTTTACTGACCTATGTATGACATAATTTAATACTAATTATGAAGATGGTTAACAAGTGATAGAAAATAATAATGAAATTACATGGTTCTATAAATGTAGTATCATTTTATTGACAGCCTGTAAACCACATGAAAAGGCCTTATTATTAAGCTATGAGCTATATCAGTAAGATTTCTCAGAATTTGGCTTTGAGGGTCTATGTTTATTAAGTTACAAACTAGGCCACATTAGGAAGAAAATGCAAATTGATCAATTTGAGTCTTCCTAGATAATATGTGTCTTTTTATAGAAGAAATCTGTCTAAACTTAAACCTCATGCTACTCTTTGTTTCTTCGTGGGACCATATATGCAATTTATTGCTTTAAAAATCCTTCCAATCCTACCATTGGATATTGAATCTACTTTAGATTCTATGGCAAAAAAGCCTCTAGAAAGAAGTCATAGGATAAATGCATAATGTTATAGCATGAACCTTTTTTCCCAACTCTAGAAGCAGTTTCTGAATTCGTGGAAAAATGCAAGAAAACTCTATTTAGTTCAATAGAACCAGTGTATTTAATCAGGGATAGAAGCCAAAACAGTATTGCTTATATTTCTCTATTTTTTACTTTGCTCTGTGCAGCTCTTTTGAGGAAATGCTAGAGACCTGAAGTTTGCATATTAGTTGCTTTCTCCATTCCATCCCCCATGTTGACTTCTCATTTCCTGTCTTAATAGGTTTTTCACGAATCCTAGTGGTGTTGCTTCCAAAGTTATTGGATATTTGCTTTAAAGTGATTTATTGGTGGGAACATATCAACCCTGTTATGAAAACTAACTTTCTCTTATCTTCTTTGGAAGTACAGGCTGTGGTGTTTTCTTAGCAATTAGCTCTTTTTGTTATATTTCCATGGTATGTAAGTTAGGTTATTAAGTGATTTCTATGCATTCGTTTTATTAGTGTTAAGACATTTGTATAGCGACATTAAAATGCATATGGCTTGCATGGCGATATCGAACACTGTATGGAGCAGCACATACACTTTTTCTACATGGAGAGATACTGTTATAGCACTAATAGTCACAGATATTTTAATTTAAAATGCCTCATTTAACAGGAATGTGCCTACCTTCATACTGAAATTTAGGGGTTATTTATAGGAATTTTGTAGGATATTGGCCAGGTATTTACTGTTCAAATGTCAGGCACTTTAACAGCATATAAACTAGACATTGGATCCTGACCTCAAGGAACTTATTTTCATAGTAACGGGAAGGATGTAAACAAATACATAGGCTGGAAAGTTAACTGATATTTTTTATTCTATCTTGATATGTTATACTCTGTAGTAAGAGGGACAAAGGAAATTGGGAAATTGTTAATGTGTTTTGTGGAGGTTGATATTGTGCAGTGGTTAGAAGCATGAACTTTGGGATTGCACAAACCTGTGTTTCAGGCTTATGTAACCTCTCTGAGCCTTAGTGTCCTCACCTATAAAAGGAGACTAATGATAAAGGACATTCAGCTGCTATCATCACCAACATCATTGCCATCGTCATTATCACTTCATCATTAGTTATCATGAGGGGAGAGGAAAAAACTAAAGGTGTAGTAATTGAATGATGTCAGAGTCTATGCCTGGGGTCGTAGACCCTCAGGGTTCCAGGGAATGCTAAAGCTTATTCAAAACAAGGGCCCCACAGTCCACTGTCTTCAGAGACCAGGCACATGTAAAGCAGGAAATCTGGCGAGGTTTAAGAAATTATAGGTTGAAGGATCTCTGGTACTCTGGTGATTGCATGATTTACACAAGACATTCCAATTTAAATTCATTTTAACCCCTGATGGGTCTGGCATTTTAAAACTTCTGAGTTCTTCTGACATCTATTCAAATTTAGATTTTCACTAAAGCATCCCTGCCAAATGGTCATTTTGACAAAACTTGAGTACCTTCAAGGATTCTAAAATCATTCCACCTAAACCAGATTATTCCATTTTTGTATAGGCATATCATAAAATTTATTTCTGGAGTTGAGCCAAGTATCTGGCATCCTTGGTTTCGAATTAATTTTGATATGGAAGGAAGGGCACATAATAAATCTAATTCCCAGTGACAGTACCTCGAATATTTAAACTGAGTTACTTGAGATCCTCAAACCATGATTGCTCTGCTTATGATTAAACATAATTAGGCCTAAACTGGTTTGGGACAGTTTTCTATGTGTCATGATTTTAAGCCTTTTTACACTTTATACTCAATAAATGTTATCTATCGTAAGTTTTTATCACCACCCTTTTCTAGATGGACTCCAGTTTGTTTGTCTCACTTTACACTGAAGTGTGATACCAGCTCCAGCAAACCATGTGGCATGACTAGTGTAGCGTTGAGCAGAACTATTCTTTTCTTGCTTTTGGAACAGAGAAAGCAGGCACAGACTGTTACTGTCCATCCAGCACTCCTGTCACATTTACTCTTTCATCAATGCCTTCTCTCCTTTTGAGACTGAACAAGGCATTGGAGTCCTTAACATAGACCTCCAAGATGCTACAACTCATCAATCCAGAGTGGAGTCTGACTTCACAACCCTGGGATCATGACCTGAGCCATGATCAAGATTCAGACGCTCAACCAACTGAGTCACCCAGGGGCCCATCTCTTGATCTCAGCTCGGGCCTTGATATCGGGGTTGTGAGTTTAAGCCATGCAGGAAGCACGCTAAAAAAAAAAAAAAAGAAAAGAAAAGAAAAGAAAAGAACCCACTGTGGGGAAACTGCAAACTAGAGTGAGAAACAAATATTCTCTCAGAGAGGCAACCATATTCTTCAGTCGGTCTTGATACTTTTGCATCTTTGCCTCTTAATTTACCATTAAACCTAGATGATACTGATTTCTAGAATATTTATTAAGCTTGTGTTACCTTCTCCATAATTGAATAAAATTGATGATTGGGCTTCCAACCGTTTTTATAGCCTCTGTATGAGGTCACCAGATTTCTAATAAGGGGAAAAGAATGTGAATACTGGAGAGAATGGCAGTAAAACTCTCTTTATCTGGTATCCATACAGGATGAGTCTTGGTTATCAACATTCTCCATAATTTAGAAATGTTACTCTTTTTAGACGCCATGTTTAAAAATGTTTCTTTTGTTTTTTCTTTTTCTTTTTTAACATTTATTTATTTTTGAGAGACACAGCACGAGTAGGGTAGGAGCAGAGAGAGAAGGAGACACAGAATCCGAAGCAGGCTCCAGGCTCTGAGCTGACAGCACAGAGCCTGACATGGGGCTCAAACTCACAAATCATAAGATCATCACCTGAGTCAAAGTCAGATGCGTAACCCACTGAGCCACCCAGGCACCCCTAAAAATGTTTCTTTTAAAATTTTACTTTTTAAAAAATTTTTAAAAATATTTTTATTTTATTTTTGAGAGAGAAAGAGAGAAAGAGAGAGAGAGAGAGAGAGAGAGAGAAAGGGGGAGAGAGAGAAAACATGAACATGGGAGGGGCAGAGAGAGAGGGAGACACAGAATCTGAAGTAGGCTCCAGGCTCTGAGCTGTCAGCATTGAGCCTGACATGGGGCTTGAACTTGTGAACCACAAGATCATGACCTGAGCCAAAGTCAGATGCTTAACTGACTGAACTACCCAGACGCCCTGAAATTTTACTTTTTAAAAAGTATTTATTTATTTATTTTGAGAGACAAAGAGAGAGCATGAGTGGAGGAGGGGCAGAGAGGGAGAGAGAGAGAATCCCAAGCAGGCTCCACACTTAGCAAAGAGCCCTATGTGGGGCTTGATCTCACGAACTGTGAGATCATGACCTGAGCAGAAATCAAGAGTCAGCCACTTAACTGACGGAGCCACCCAGGTGCCCGTAAACGTTGTTTTAATTCTAATGTGAATGGTAATAGTTATTAAAATTGACACATCAATTGTAAATACAGTTAACCTTTTCTGAAAGACTTGAAGTCTTTGTTGTATATGTTAGTGATGCCAGAAAGCCCTCAGGGACCAATCCATGTCATGTTTAATTTTTTTTTTTAACGTTTATTTATTTTTGAGACAGAGAGAGACAGAGCATGAACGGGGGAGGAGCAGAGAGAGAGGGAGACACAGAATCAGAAGCAGGCTCCAGGCTCTGAGCCATCAGCCCAGAGCCCGACACGGGGCTCGAACTCACGGACCGCGAGATCGTGACCTGAGCTGATGTCGGACGCTTAACCGACTGAGCCACCCAGGCGCCCCTCCATGTCATGTTTAAAGCACAGACATTTGTACGGATATGACATTTTCCATAGCTTCTTTTCTTTCCTGTCTGTGTATGATTTTTCTTTTCCTTGCTCTCATATAGCAAAGTTTTTCAGTGGGTTTGTTTTCTTTTTTAAATCACTGATAGGAAGTTATTAACAAAAGACAAGATTGTTAGATATCTTTGTGAACTAAGAGCCTGAGGATGAATAATATTCTAAGACTCTCTTGGCTAAGGAAAGCACATGAATTTTCCTTCATATACTTTATGTGGAAAGTACTTAAAAATGATAATGTATCTTTATCTAATAAATATAATAGATGATAACGATTATGATCATAAACACATTTTCTTAGAATATCATCTATGCCGGATACTATTGGTTTTTACTTTCTTCCAACCCATGCAATAATCCTACAGCTTGGGCATGATTGTATTCCTTTTTTTTTTTTTTTTTTTTTTTGAGGTTGAGGTTGGGGGCGGGGGAATTTACCTTGTTCGGGTTCAGATGACTAATAGTAGGGCTAAAATTCAAATCCAGATACTTCTGATTCTAAAGAAACATGCTGTATCTACTATACCTTGGAGGTTTCCATTTTCTTCTCCCTGTTAAAGCTGTTTTCTGTTGATTGTTATTACATAAATGTGTTTTTAACCTCCTTCAAGGATGATGGCCATCCTCTGAATATGCACCTTGTTCTTAATTTCTTTTCCTTTCTGGTACTTTGTGAATTACTGTATTTTATATCTGGAAGTTTATGAAAGACTTTATGGTGATTCATTAGGGGATTTGGTAGCTCTTTGTATGGAAAAATGTTTGATCCTGGCTCTGAGATTTAAGTATATCCTAAAATTTTTTTGCTAAACTAGACTGTGTGATTTTGGGTGATTTACTCTTTCTAATTCCTCCTAATTTCCATCTACATAAGGGTCTTGCAAGCTACTGTGAACTTGCTGGTGTGTCTTAAGTAATTAATAAGTAATTGCTCCCTGTAGCGCTTTTCCTAGTACAGAAGAATTGGAATAAATCGGAATTCTATAAATGTTAGTTAGGATGAGATGGAGATTGGAGATCATTAATGATCATTCATCATTAAAATGTTTGTATTTGTCTAATTGTGCTCTGCACTCCACTTACCTCTTATTCCCGTTACTATGTCTTTTGTGCTGCTGTTGCTGTCATTAATGAGTGCTTCAATCTTTACCCCTAGTTACCTCCTTCCTTTGAGACAGGGCTGGAAAGATGGTCAAATAACAAACTCATTGTGTCATCCTGAATCCGGATTTCTATGCTGTTATTTCAATGACAGAGGGGCCTGATAGCCAAAATTGGATGCTTAAGTATATGTATTTGTTGGCAGAACAGACCATTTCTAGATCAAGCCCTGTGGTGTGTTCCCATCTGTGATTTGCTTTCTTACTTCCTCTGATGGATTCAGGATGGCCACAAACTCATTATAGGTATCCCTATCGAGAGTACATGTCATGTTTCCCTTCCCATTGCGTCTGGACTAGCCTTGCAACTAGCTTTGAACAATAGGTGTGGCAGAAGTAATAGGATATAACTTCCAAGCTGCATCCTCCAGAGGTCATACAGTCATCCCTCTTGCCCTCCTGGAAAAAATGTTAACATCATGTGAAGAAGCCCAGGTTCCCCTGCTGGAGACAAGTGGCCCGGCTGACAGCCGGTACCAGTGGCAAGGCATGTGAAGGAGGCCTCCTTATAGCATGCAGACAAAGTAGAGCTTCCAGCTAATTATAGTCACACGGGTGACCCCATATAAGACCAGCAGAAGAATCAGCCCAAATTGATAATGTACAAATCATGAACAAATAAACTGGTTGTTACTCTAAGCCACTAAGTTGTGGGTAGGAGTAAATAGCTGAGACATGCTCTGGGGTGATGGGATGCAGCCAGCCATCATGCCTGTTTTGGAAGACAGTCCTGTCTCTCTTTTTTATCCTTTCAACAAATGTTGGTTAAATATCTACTAGATCTAGGTATGCTTCCCCATGTATGGATTCGTGGATTTTTGAAGAGGAATATAGTGCTTAAGCTTTTGGAAGTAATTTGCTGATTCCTTAAATGCCTCAGATTTCCTTTTCCTAAGGTGTTTCCTAACATGGCTGAATGTACATGGGGATTAATTTTGATTTGCCTGTTTACTGCTGTACCCACTTTTCACTGCATTAGACAAGCTTCTCTGAAAGAGCTGTCCTCTTATGCTAGGGATAATGCCATTCACCTAAAGCCCAAGGGAGAATTGGTCTTTGTTTCTCTAAGTTGCATTTTGAGCTTGGTTTGGTTCAGAGGGACAGTTTGTCAATTCTCCAAGATTTTATTTTACCTTCTAATTATGTTTCAGTGATTCATATTTACTATTCATTTCTTCTGTAAATTGCATCTAGATTGCACAATTACTTTATTCTGGGACTTTATACACTCTCATTTTTTTTAATGATGTTCTCATTTATGTATCAAATTACAGGCATTTGACATACTGTTATAGGTATAATAAGGTGCAGGGTGTAGGCCATGGGGCAGGATAATTATAATGGCTTCGTACTTTTCTGATTACTGTTTAATTATAAAAAATACATAGTTACAAAATGAATACAGTCAAACTGAGTGTTTTTACTTTTAGTAAAAGAGATACATTTGTGAGGGGGTATGTGGGAATGCAAGTCACATTCACCTAAATATTTTTTATGAAGGTGTTGTCCAATGGATTTGAAAGTCTCTCTGTATATATCAAATATTATCAATTTTATTTACATTTCCTTCTTGCTATTTCTTTCTGTGATTTTAGAGTTTAATATAAGGTAGGTAATATATGCTATGCTAATTACTTGAAGTTTCTACTAGTGAATACTTTTTTTAATGTTTATTTATTTTTGAGAGAGAGAGAGAGAGAGAGATCACACAAGCTGGGGAAAGGGAGACAGAGGATCCAAAGCAGGCTCTTCACTGTCAGCACAGAGCTGGATGTGGGGCTCAAACTCACCAATGATGAGATCGTGACCCTAGGTGAAATCAAGAGTTGGATGCTTAACCAACTGAGCCACCCAAGCACCCCATCTACTAGTGAATTCTAAAATAACCAAGTACATATTCCATCTGCTGCATGTTTTGATGTACATAAAAATTTATCTTCTTAGCATGATATGTATCAACTTCCAGGATCCCATCTGCAAACTCCAGTGTGCGTATGGTGTTTTACTCAGCATGCCCCTTCAGTGGTCACCAACATAATTTTCCCTCTATCCTTCTGGGTTCTTGCCTAAAACTCCCTTGTAATGAAAATACAGATTAACAGAAGAAAACAGAAATTTAACAATGTGTATGCTTTCCGTATACATAGAAATACCCAGGAAAACTGAGTACCTCCCCTAAATGGCCCAAGCCATTACCTTAAATACTATCTCCATGGGGCGCCTGGGTGGCTCAGTGGTTAAGCGGCTGACTTTGGCTCAGGTCATGGTCTCAAGGTCCGTGAGTTCGAGCCCCCCCGCGTCGGGCTCTGTGCTGACAGCTCAGAGCCTGGAGCCTATTTAGGATTCTGTGTCTCCCTCTCTCTGACCCTCCCCCATTCATGCTCTGTCTCTCTCTGTCTCAAAAATAAATAAACGTTAAAAAAAATACTATCTCCAACTAAAGACAAAAAAAAATTTTGGAGGGGATGGAAAGCCAGTTATGGGAGATTTTCAAGCAAAACACAGTAATGATTGTTATGGGTATGGTTGTTATGCAGTTTGTGCCTCTGCTATGGATAAGAGTTTTTAGAGGTTTAGTTGTCCTCCTCTTCCTAGTACAGAGAGGAAGACACCCTTACAAGTGGAGACTTCTTTTATAAATGTGAATGTCTGTTACAAAAGGGTAACTTCTACTTGGTTTTTAGAGCCTTTCCTATGTCTGCTATTTTTTAAAAGTAATCAACCTAAATTAATGTTTATGCCAAAAAGGCATATTTTGGGGTGTCAAATTCTCCCCTTCACTGCTTTAAGATTTCTTAGCAAGTTTCGTTGTTTTGGGGAAACAAATTGAAGCCAAGCCATAGTCAAGCCATAGTCTGACTGTAAAATCTTTAAAATGAATGTCTCTAGAGGCAGCTGGCTAGCTCAGTTGGTGGAGCATGCAATGCTTGATCTTGGGGTTGTGGGTTCCAGCCCCAATGTCAGATGTAGCCATTACTTAAAAACAAAATCTTTAAAAAATAAATAAAAAATGATAAAATGAATGGCTTTAATAGAATTTAGCTACAAAGGAAATTACATCCATCTGTTCATCATAGAGAATTGAATAACACCTGTAATATTTATGTAAGGCAGGCTTCATTTTATTATAATAAAAGAGTAAGAGGGTATTCATACACACACACACACACACACACACACACACACAGAGCTTGTTTATTTTATCAAAACTAAATCATTATTAATATGCATGCTATATATTGTACTGCTAGCAATTATCACACTTTAAAGGAAGATTGTGAATAAATTCTAGGCTAAATGATTGTGGAAAAATAATCATCTTTTATTCATTTTAAAATAATGTGCAGTAAAATTATAAGAAAGTGACAATGACTGAATTTAAATAATACTTTTTAAAAGTAGCACGTAGCTTCTTTTTCTTTTTCTCTTGGTAAAACAGAGATCATACAAATGCTGCCATATTGTAGCTTTTGCATTTGTTCTCACTGTTTTTCAGCCTTCTGAAGTGTAGCATTCTCCATTGTGGCTTAGTCATTTCTTAAAGTCATACTGTTTTTTGTTGTTGTTGTTGTTGTTGTTGTTGTTGTTTTGATAAGAAGTCTGTATTTTCTGATGAACCTTTTTTCTAACTTTCTACTATAATTTAGATGTTATAGTCAATAATAATGAACTGGGTTTTAGCTGGGATAAGCCATCATTTTGTACTGACTTTTTGGTAAGATTTCAGTCAAAAGAAGGAAGTAAGAAACCCTTGGCAAGGGGTGAGCAGGGTCAGTTTGAGAGCCGCTATCTCAGCATAGGGTCAGCTCAGCTGTTAAAGCTCAGCCTTCCATCTCCCTAAAGGCTCATTGCTGTTCCCTCAGGACCACAGCGTTCCTACAGTTATTAAGGAAAGAAACTTCCATTTGACAAATAAAATGGCTAAAATTCATACCTGTGGGGATTTAAAAAATGGCTGTGTGTTTGAGTTCCTATTAAGTGGTACATCAGAAAAGTAATCAAACACACCCGTGTTTTTTAGGGAACTCTACTATAATACAGTTACTGGTGTATGGACCCACTATTAAATGGTTTTAATAATCAGTTTTCAGTGTCTCTGTTTAAAAAGTCATAAAGAAAAAGTGTAGCTCTGCCTCGCTAGCCTTAATTGACAACTGTAGGCAATATCTACTTATATTTCTTTTTTTTTAAAGATTTTGTTTTTAAGTGATCTCCATGCCCAATGTGGGACTGGAACTCACATCCCTGAGATCAAAAGTCACATGCTCCACTGACTGAGCCAGCTAGGTACCCCCGATATCAACTCGTGTTTCTTTTTTATTCTTTTTTTTTAATTTTTTAAAATTTTATTTACTTTTGAGAGAGAGAGAGAGAGACCAAGTGTGAGCAGGGGAGGGGCAGAGAGGGAAGGAAACACAGATCCAAAGCAGGCTCCAGGCTCTGAGCTGTCAGCACAGAGCCGGATGCGGGACTCGAACCCATGAACCGTGAGATCATGACCCGAGTTGAAGTTGGATGCTTAACCAACCCAGCCACCCAGGCGCCCCTCAACTCATGTTTCTATTAGATTTTCATTGCTTGAGGCTTCTTAAGGTATCATCCATTCTTTAGGAGTTGGATATTTGCCTTCATTTTAGTTTATTTCAATATAGTGCAGATAGAAACATCCTTTTCATAGTCAGTTTTTGGCCAGCGTACCCTAAAATTTACTAATTATAGTGAAATCACAACTCTGCATTCTTCATTGAGAAGAAGCTGGTGGCAGCCTGGGAAGAAAATAATGTAGTGTGGGTTAGCCAATGTTCCTGTTTCCTCTAGTGTAGTGTGACTAGTTTAATCAATTACAGATGCAGCAGTTAAGTTCCGGAATTACCAAAAAGAAAATGTTTCCTGGCCACTATATATGTGGTATTTTAATATCAAATACCTTGAGCTTCAGCTATCCAAGGTTTGAAATAATTTTGTTGGGGAGCAAGAATTTCCTGTCCTCTTCTAAATCTTTCTAGCTGAACTGAAAATCAAACTGACATGAGACAGATTAACAGGAGAAAATAAGATTTAATATCGTATATACCAGGAATCTAAATAGACGTGGAAATTCCAAAGACAGTGAGGCAAAACGAGGTATATATGTCATTCTGAACAAAGGAGAAGGGGTAGGAGTCTGGAACCTCAAAGGGAATGAATGCAGCTCATAGGGCACTCGTAAGAGGAGTGGATGTTTGGTAATTAGATGTTTTCCCTGCCATACAGATGGGTCACTCAGATAAAAATTATCTTTGGTAATAACAATTGTTCTGAGAAAGACCCCCAATTTTAGATTCTTCTCTGTAGTTAAGGATGGACAAAGGTTTCTCTTTAGTCCTCAGAGTCTGCTTTCAACTCAAAATAGTCCATATGCTGAAGTGGCATATTTTGAGTGGACCTCAAAAAAACAAAACAAAACATATTTTGTATATCTTTTAAAGTATAGTCAAAGACACTGCACTTTTTTTTTTAATGTTTATTTATTTTTGACAGAGAGAGACAGAGAGAGAGAGAGAGAGAGAGCATGAGCGGGGGAGGGGCAGAGAGAGAGGGCAGGCTCCAAGCTGTCAGCACAGAGCCTGACGCGGGCCTTGAACCCACAGACCTTGAGATCATGACCTGAGCTGAAGTCGGACGCTCAACCGACTGAGCCACCCAGGCGTCCCCAAGACACTGCACTTTTAATCGGTCAGTGTGGACTGCAGTGTGAACGACTGGTTAGTTTTCCTGCACTTAGTCTTTTTGTGGAAGTATCATTGCTATTCTTTAATTAAAATCAACAATAGATTGTTGCAAATTGTGAACAAAGAAGATGTAATATAATATGATATCATTTGCAACCTCTTAAGATGATTCTACAGACAGGAAAAACATTGAGCTGGAAGGTTATCAGCAAAAATAGAATATAGCAAGAGATATAAAAATAGCACTCTCTTCCCTGTCATTTACAATATGAGTCGAACACTCATTGTATGGTTCCTCATGAAATTTGCAGAGTGCTGAGAGATTCACTTTTAATTGAGGTAACCCTGAGCTTTTTGAAGTGTAACCAGTGACAGACTAAAGTGACATTTTGAAGAAGCACTGGTTGAATTATGAAATACTGTTACTCTACAACGCTGCTGGGAACCTTAATTGGAGTGTAGAGTCTAACTAAGGGAAAAAGCAAAAACAAAGGAACAAATGATTGAATCATGATACATTTTTATATTGGGTTCTCTCACAGCTCACACATACACAAAAACATAATTTTCTGTATTCCATTCTTTTGTCTTTTGTTTGAATCAGTGAAGAATGTCCCTCCTGATTCCTTCTTCCTTTTTTCTTTGTCTTAGTTCCAAAAATTGATTAATTCCAGATAAAATATCTTAATTACAGCTTAATCAGTTGCCAGTTTAATTTTTAATGAAGCAACTCTCAGGATATACTTTTTGCTAGTATTTGCCTTCATATTTTCCTAAGATATAGAGTACTGTATTATCTTCATCATGATTAAGTGATGGATATTTAGAGATACATTAATGAGTCAGAGAGGAGAGTACAACTGTAGAGTGCTTTTCATTACAGAGTACTTCAGAGTTGTTAAAGGATAGGATCACAGTATGGCTTTGAAATTTATCTCACAGAAACAGCTACTTAGGTTAAATGTACATTACAAGAAAGTTTATTGCAGTAGTGTTTGTAATAGCAAAAACATATTTTACAAAACATTGTACAGACTGAGTATTCACCAATAACAGGCAGGTTTCTTAACGGAATATTGTACTATTCTTTAAGTAACTGAAATAGATCTATATTTGTTGATAAAGCTGTCCAAAATAGATGGTTACATAAGAATAGAAGTTATGGTGGCTATAATGTTATCCTCTTTGCATAAAAAATAATACACACACATATGCAGATACACATAAATTCATATTTATGAATTAGCATTCTTTGGAAGGGTACATACTCACAAAAAAGTAGATAGTGGTTTCCTCTGGGTGGGAGGGTCAAATGATTTTCAATTTTATCCTTATAGAGAGTTTGAAACTTTTTTACTTTTACATGCTATAATTTGTAATAATAAAAAGTTTAAATATAGGGTTTAAATGACCATTATTTTTATAGATCAAATAAAATTAAAAATGAATCTTCTAAATAATTAAAGGCTATTATATGTTCGATGGTACAATATTACATAAGTCAACAAAAATGTGAATGATATTTGCAAATTTATTTTTATAGATAAATTGCAGAGATTTAGCAACCAAGCTTATCTACAATACTGTTTGCACTGTTTAAAACAAAATATATGTCTGCCTCTTAGAGTGGATTTCCTTAACAATATGAAATACCAAATGTTCAATTGCTTTAGAGTTTCTGCTCAGTCTTATATTGCAAATTTTTAAAGGAAAAGTATCTCTAAAACTTAAACATTTAATTTAATCTGAAGTAATAAGAAAGACAAATACCATATGATTTCACTCAGGTGGGGAATTTAAGAAACAAAACAGATGAACATAGTGAGAGGGGGGAAAAAGGTAGGGAAGCAAACCACAAGAGACTCAACTATAGAGAACAAACTGAGGGTTGTTGGAAAGGAGGTGGGCGGGGGATGGGCTAAATGGATGATAGGTATTAAAGAGGTGACTTGTAATGAACACTGGGTGTTATATGTAAGTGATGAATCACTAAATTCCATACCTGAATCGATTTTACAATATATGTTAACCAACTAGAATTTAAATAAGCAATTGAAATTAAAAAAAATAAAGTGATAGGAAAATTTGACTTCCATGATAAAGGATGTTTCATTCTGGATTTTATTTAAGTTCACAGCTTTATATTTCCGGAGATAGGAATTTTGAGTTTTTTGTGTTTGCATCAGACCCCAGCACGATGTTTGCCATATAGATTAAAGATTGGATCATTAAATCAAAAAAGTAATTAGCTTTTTTTTTTCTAGAATCTTAATGTAAATTGAAGATAAAATTATGTTTTCTAATATTCTTCAACATATTAACAGACTAAATAAAACAAAACACAAATATATGTGAGGTCTTGCTAGACCAGTCTAGAAAATTGGAGGAAAAAATACCACTAAATTCCACATTAACAAAGATTAAAAGTATTATTTAAATTTTGTACAACACTAACCTTTGTATAAAAGGTTAGTTTTTACTCCACATTTAACTTTCACAGCTGAATTCTAAGGGAGTATATTTCTTGAAATTTATTTTCCACATTTTTATTGAGATATATGTAATTAACATACCATTTAAGTCACCCTTTTGAAGTGTAGAATTTAGTGGGTTTTAATATAATCACAAGGTTGTGCAACCATTACCACTATCTAATTCCAGAACTTTTTTTAAAGTTTATTTATTTATTTTTTAGAGAGAGAGGGAGAGAGAGAGAGAGGGAGGCAGAGAGACAGGGAGAAAGAATCCTACGCAGGTTCCACACTGTCAGGACAGAGCCCAATGGGGGTGGGGCTCGAACTCACAAACCGAAAACCGTGAGATCATGACCTGAACCCAAATCAAGAGTCGACACTTAACTGACTGAGCTACCCAGTCACTCCTAATTCCAAAACTTTTTTTTTATTCTCACCCCAAAGAAACTCTACATCTATTAGCAATTGTTCCCTATTTCCCCCTCTCGGGAGGCTAATTTTTGGGGGGAGAAAAAAAAACACAAAAAAGAAAATAAGTACACTGAAAACAAACTAGAGCTTTTTCAAAGAATTAATTTTCCCAAAGGCCTTTTTTAATCTTTCAGGTAAGTAAACCGATTTCTTTTGACACATTCTTGTAGATCTATTTTTTCATTTATGCAGTTTTGTTTTGTGAGATCCTCATTTGCCTAGGCATTTGATTCTGGTAGTTACTCCACATCATTTCATTGGATTCACAAAGTACTAATTTTTATAAATGAAATTGCAGTTTACTATAGACATGCAATATGTTTTTAAGGAAAAAATAATGATAAAGAAATTGGCAACGTGGTCAAAGATGTAGCTTTCTCTATATTGATCTATCCAACCATCTGTCTATAATGGTGTTAGGTGGGAAGAGATTTGAATGGGGTGAGTTCTATAAGTGAATAGTTCAGTAGTGAATATTGTTTATAGCAATACTTTTTGCTGCTTGAAACAATCTGGAAATTTCAGTGACTAGAGGAAAGAATACTTTAGCCACTTTGTATATCATTTGAAATAATATATGTTTTTCCCCTGTTTAGAGAGAGACAATGAAATATAAAGTTTCCATGTATTCAATTGATGATTGTGATTGCTGTATATTAGGAATTGATTTTACTTATTACAGATAAGAAAATTAATATTTTCTCAGTATTTAGCATTCTAAGACTTAGTGACATTTGACTGATAACTTATTTCAAGATTGCTGACTTAATATTTTGTTGCACAGAAGGTCCATGTACTGTGCAGAGACTGTTCTGTCCAGAGTGAAGCTTATCTGATCTCTCAATTCTGAGTTCTTGAATGTTGACTATATTTTAAGTTCCTTTTATACCTCAATTCTCCTAAAGAATATTTACTTTTGTCTCACTAAGTGTCAGTGAAACCATTTATCAGAATAGATAAAAGAAAACAGTTCTAAGCCGGTTCTCTTTTTCTGTAGTTGGGTGCTGTATCTTTAACTTACTGATTTGTTTATTCAACAAATATTTATTGATAACATTCCATTTATACCAGAAATAGTAGTAAGATCTAGAGATCCAACAGTAGGTAAGAGAGATATGATTGTTGCCCTTGTGGAATGTACATAGTAGCAGGGAGAAAGACACTTGGGAATTCATGGATTCATTCTGTTTAGCATCAATTAAGTGTCTGATAACTGGTGCTGGCATTAAAGAGATAGAGTTGCTTTGCATGAGTGGAGACTTCTGACTCCCAGTGTGCTCTGGGAGTGGACAAGGTGGGATCCCATCTGTCAGGCTCACCTTCTGGGTGAGCCCATGCTGCACACTGATGAATCATGGTGCATGCTGGGCTATCTTGTTCTGTCTGGACTGCTGTTCTGTCCCCTGTAAATTCTCATTTAATCTGTAAACTACTAAAATTCACATGTTAGGCTAGATTCATCACCTGCTGTTTTTTTTTAAAAACAGTATTGCAGATTATATACGTACGCATGTATAATACCATGTGTCTCTTTATTCACACACACACAAAAATGCGTTTCCTTGGTTATTTATGAGGTTTGAGGGTTTTTCTGCTTTTATGTCTTTTTTTAAAAGTTTTAAAAGTTTTTATTTATTTTTGAGAGAGAGAGACACAGAGCATGAGTCGGGGAGGGGCAGAGAGGGAGAGAGAGAAGGAGGCATAGAATCCGAAGTAGCCTGCTTTTCTTTCTATTTTAGATAATTTAGACTGCTCTGGCTCAAATGCTGGCTTAAAAATTTGTTTGAAGAGTATTTCCTGTTAATCAAAACCATATTATGTTTGATTTGCATTTATGGTTGTTTCTTATATTATACTATCAGATAAATTATCCAACAACTGGAGCCTGAAATTTACTGTTCAGTCAATCAACTTTGGGCTCACTTATTTGTGGGTTCCACTTCCATGCTGTTTTATGGCCTTGAAAGAATTCACACTTACTTACTTGTTAAAATAATTACATTTTTTTACTTCAACTCATTTTCTTCAACATAACCAGGTGTTCAAAGGTTCCTATACATTATTTACATTTTACTTCTCTGGATGGAATTTTCTAATTGGTTAGTCAGTATAGTGGGTACAAAATCTTGTCCAAGCATTACTAAAGTATTTGCAGTTCTCTAAACATACTCAGCTATTTTATGTTTCTGTCTTTGATTCTACTCTGTTTTCTCTTCCTTTTGTTTGTTTCACAGACGAAAAAATGAGTATCATTTTCTAATCGTCCTCAAATTATTTATTCAACAGGATTTCCAGAATGTTTTTTTGGGAAGGCTTTTCTGATGCCTCAGAGTTGAGGTTGTTGTCACACATCCTTGTTTCCATCCTGCCCTCATAGCATATATCCTGGAGAGGCTTCAGGTGGTTCTCTGTGTTTCCATGCAAATGTAATGTCATGGCCATTCTGTATCAGAGCATTTTTTTTTTTTAATTCACAGCACTTACACATTCTATTTAAATTGTTTTCTTATCTTTCTCTCCACATTTTCTAGACAGACTCTGATGTATTTGAGGGCATGATATACTTAACATATTTAAAATTTTCTTTTTATCCAAATGCCTAGAATAGTGTTTGAAATTATTCAATTGAATTATTGAAATGAATTACTCATTTATGGGTAAGGCCGTAATGGTGACACAAAATACAGGCAATGATTTTCTCAAAAATTATCCCAAGTTCGTTGATACCAAGCTAAGGATTTGCTGTCAAGTAATACTTGAAGACCTTTTCTCAGAAAAAAAAAAATACTGGGAAAAACTAAGAAGGACCTTTGTACACATCCCCATTAAAATTAAAGAAAAAATTTCCTCTGTGTTGAACCAGTTTAAAGCAATGACTTCTTTCAGATATTTAATTATTGTTCTGAATTGGCTGTTAGAGCATGTAAACTTAGAAGATACTGTAAATATTTATCATTTCAAAGTTATAATTTGAATTATTGATCCTTTTCAGGGATTTCTGAAGGCTCTTTTTGAGGAATGCATGACTTTAGAACAGCTCTCTTTCTTGGATTATAATCTTCCCATTTGTTTGAATCCATACTATTTTCTCAGAATACAGAAATTGTAATTCCATGTTGTACATTATAGTACAGTATAATTTCATACATATATATACATATGCTATATGATAATATAGTACATATAGTATAGTTATCATTTACTTGCTGCAATTCAGATGTACAATAATAAAATAGTGAGAAGATTCTCATTTCTTCAGCAGCATTACTATTTTGCATCAGATACTTTTGAGAGGACATTAGTGGAAACATATAATTCTCTTTTACAGTAGAATAATTTAATCATATAAGACATATGATTGCTTTAATCACTGGACATGAGTTTGTCTACTCTCATCTTCTTTGATCATTTAAAAAAGTCCTTTATATCAATTACATATATTTTATATTCTTAGTATTTTTTCCTTTGGTATTTGTGTTATTTCTTTACCATTTTGTTTACATCTTTTATTCTTAATTTATTGACCTTAAATGGAAGACTTCCAAATTAAAATCTGACTGTCTCTTCTGACTTATTAAATGTTAGGGTGAATTAGGTTGCAGTGGCTTATGTAAAGTTCTGGACTCTCTACTTATACTCTTCCCTCTTTTAATCTATACTTCTAGTCCTGCAAGATAAATCTCCCTAAAGTGCTTCACTCATGTAATTTCCCTAGTCAAAAACCTCCAGATGTTTCCCATTGCTTACTAAATTAAATTCAAACTTGTTCTCTGACATTCATGACCCTCCAAACCCCAATAAGATCCAGTTTCTAGTCTCAACTATGACACTCCTCTGTTCACACTACATATAGCAATAAAACTGAATTATTTGGTTTTCACAGACTCTACTGTCTTTTATTTCACTCCTTATATTTCTTTAGGCTTCTTCCTGGAATACCTGCTTTTGTATCATTTCTGACTGTTCAAATTCAACTGATTATTCAGAACCTATTTCAGAAATCTGAAGCATCTCCTGATTTGTTTATTCAACACATACTTATCTGTCAGGCATTTACCAAGGGTGCAATGAATGAAACAGTTAAGAGCTTTATTATAATGAGTTTTTTTTTTTATTAGGCCAAGGTGTTAGGCAATAAATAAATTAGGAAATAAAAATATAAAATATTAAGTGCTGATAAGTGCTATGAAGGAAAATATTAGAAGTGCCATGAGAATGTGTAATCAGAGGTGGAGGGCTTATATATTATTAAGGGTGATCAGGCATATGTCCTCTCTTATGAGGGGACATTTTCAGAGAGACCTAAATGAGCAGGGGACTAAGTCACAGAGATATCTAGAAGTCCTGAGAATGAAGCAAGAGAGTGAATTCAAGACCTCTCTGGCAGCAGCCAGCTTGCTGTGTTTACAAAATAGCCATCAGGCACTGGTGGCTAAAGATGAGTAAGTGAGCAAGAGAGTCACCAAAGGGGTTAGTAAGTCCTATGAGCCAGCACAAGGATTTTGACTTTTAACATGAAAGATAGTAATCCAAGGAGGGTTTTGAGTGGAGATTTAACATGAACTCATTATTAAAAAGGATCACTCTGGTTGCTGCCTTTGAAATAGACTACAAGGTCACAGAGGGAACACAAGGGAGCACAAAAGGCTACGTGGGTCAAGATTTGATGGTGGATTGAACCCGGATTTGGTGTAGGAAGTGACCACATTAAGGGCTGGTTTTGTGAATTAAGGAAGTATGTTTGAAAGGAGGGTAAGAAATCGCACACAAAATATTTTTTTGTGCACCATTTTGTAGACTCTTTTTTCAAAGCGGCTGTTACTTATTTTTAACAGTAATATCTTGTGCAAGGTTGTTTACTAAACTATTGACTTCCATTATTTCTATTTAAACCTCATAACAACCTGATGGAGAGTAGGTATTCAATATTATTGTTACATTTTTATATATGAGGTGCTTGGAAGACAGGTTGAATTACAAGAAAATTTTCTATGTATCTATCTTCTTGTATTCTTAGAGAAGGAAAAAAAAACAGCTAGGAATAAATATACCACATTGTTAATAGTGGTAGAAAAATAGATAATTTTTTCTCTTATTTATGTTTACCTGCATCCCTTTTAAGAATATTGATTTTCCTTTACTTATTTTTAAATTCCTATATTTAGATACACAAGGATATCGCTTTTGTAATCTAATAAGTGTTAAATATGAAAGCATGATTTTTAAACCCACTTTACTGGACTTTTAAATCTTATAATAATTGACAAAGTATGGGATTTATACTTAGACTTGGTTTCAGATTCTACCACCTTGGGCAAATAATTTAGCTCTCTGAACTTCATTGTCTTATCTATACACTGAAACTAATAATCCCAAGGTTTCAGACTGGTTTTCAGGATGCAAATGGCTAACAAAATGGGTTGGACACAATTCCTGAAACAATAGAGTACAACAAAATGGTCACTATTATTATCATGTTCATATTATGTAGATTTTTGGATTTAATTACTCAATAGATAAGACAAAGGATACAATACCATAATATATATAAAATAATACAGCTGTAATCTGTTTCTAATTAATTGCTATGAAAATGAATTTCAACTAAGAGCTTTGTTTAATTGGTCAATTTTTAAAATATCCCAATGTCATGCCTTGATTATAGGCTCTCATATTACTTTGGAGGATGGAATTTATTTTCTCTTTAAATGTTTAAAAATATTTAACATATATTGATTTTCTTTTAAAATGCTTTCGTGAGTACTTTTAAATAGATTTGAATAATTAAAAATAATCAATGAAGGACCACTTTTAGATACTGCTTTACTGTGGGCTACTGCTCCTTGGTGAAAAATTCCACTGACGTTTGTTGCAACCACACCTGACGTCTATCTTAGTTCATTGTGTGTTCAAGTTTCAGGATCAGGTGTGATTCCATAAAAAACATTGCAAGTATGACATTAAGTGTGCAATGTCATGAGTGTAAGTTAAGATATTCCTTTATACATATAGATGTTTAAAAAACAGCAGGCAAAATGTTCTCTGCAGTTTTTGTAAATGTTGCCCTCTATAGTTAAGGATTTTTTTATGTCATAAAAGGAAAAGTATTTAGATGAAGTAGTTATGTGCACCCCTAAGATAATAATATAGACCCTATTTTTCTAATATGTATGTGTGTATAAATTTTACCATGTCTTATATCTAGCAATCCAAATGAACAGCTGTTAGGCATCAATTAATGTGACTGAATTGCATTTTTTCCTGGGGATAGGAATGTGAAGAAATAAAAACCAATGCGGTCTTCTGCAATGTTATTTCAAAATGCTAAATTACTGTTGTATGATTTGCATTATCTTGGTTTGCCTTGCCTCTAAATTCAGTTATTTTCATTGGCTTTCACTATTCTTAAATGTTACTGGATTTTTTAATATTACAATGATTGTTCTAAAGTAAATTCAAGATTACTATGTAATGGTTTTTAATAAAACTAAGCAAATCTGGGTTCAGTGTGTGAAGGACATTCACCATAATGAGCTTCATTACATCCACTCAGTGGTAGACCTGTGTGAATCGCTAATGATTCTAACTTTCCTGAAATTAAATGTTTTAACATTTCTAGATTAGAAGTTATACTCATTTGTTAATAGTGCCAAAAAAGTCTCTCTATATTGGGATGTGCTTCCAGTGATGGAATCCTCCAGAAATACCTGTTATTCTAATGCGCTTTCTCCCCATGGAGTCTCCTGGTCATCAAGAAGACATTAAAGCAAATAGCTTAATACAGAGACAGGACATATAGTGCTGTTGGCCAGTTATGAGAGCTTCTGTACTTTAAGAGGGGAAATAAAATAGAGAATAATATAATTTGGGAGCCAAAGGAGAGTTTTGTAATTTTCATGAAAACACTGACTGTATAGATATAATTCATGAGACATTGAAATATGAAACTTTTTCTAAGGCATGATTAACTGTAACATATTTTGTGGACTGACTCTAAGAACCGTATGTCCCAGTATATAACTAAAGACCTGTTGCCCAAATTATACCAAAGTGATCTGATTTCCTTTAAGCTGTGAGATTTGGGTCCATTTTGGTTTTTTTATTTCTATTTTTTGGGTCCATTTTTATTTTTGTCATTTTCAGTTTTGATTCTACATATTGAAAGTGAGATCTGTTCTTTCACTTTTCTACATATAGTGGATTAAAGTTCCTCTGGGTTATTCTTCAACATGGTATATAATTTAGGAATTGCATTACTATAGTCCCTCTAGGAAACAGTTCACCAGTGGTTACAAATTGTTCCCAAATGACGAGTTTAAAAGGACAGCATGTTAATATTTTTGATTTTAGGACTAAGAAAAGCATTATTTTTGTTTTGTGATGAAACTAGAACCCATTACTTTGCAGTAAATGGTATTTTGTTAAGGTCAGCAAACCATATTGGATTCTGAACACTGACTCAGATATATCCTTCAAAAAAGAACATTTAAACTGTACCATGATATTTTTGAAAACTGTCTTAATTGTTATAAATTATTTTAAAGGACAGGTACAAAGCTTGTATATTCACAGGACTCTCTATATACAATATACCTGAAACTTTACAAGTCAAAAAACCCAAGTATTCATATGTCAAGATTTTGAGTTCAGTTTTAAAAGTTAATACATGCAGTAGAAAGTTAAGTTGAAATGCCTTATTCTTCAAGTAAATGTAATGATTTAACAGATTTTCCTGAGTATCATAATGTACTATGTACTATAATGTGAGTGATTAAAAGATAAGGAAGTTGTAATTTTTGTTTTAAATAAAATAGTTATATTTTGGGGAAATATGACAACCTCACAAATGAATCTAATCAAAGCAGAATATGAATGGTCCAATAGGAGACCATGAGATTATGAGGTTTTGTGACAGAAAAAACTTATAAAAGTATATCTTATAGGATCTAGTTAGGAACCCAGAAAATATCAGGAAGAAGGATGTATCTGATACGGTTCTTGAAGAACTGGTAGGATTTGAGTGGTTTTAAGTGAGAGAGTAGGCATTTTATTTTATTTTTAAAGATTTTATTTTTAAGTAATCTCTCCACTCAATATGGGGCTTAAACTCACAACCGCAAGGTCAAGAGTGAGTCACCCACTCTACTGAGTGAGCCAGCCAGGTGCCCCCAGAGTAGGAATTTTAGAACAAGAGGACTGTGTGAAGAAAACAAAAGGAGGATGAACAAGTCATATTTAGGAATGACTAGTCTAAATATTGCTGGACTTATAGGGTATAAATAGGATAGCAATGGAAGAAAATGCCTGAAAATATTTTAGAGGTAGGGAATTCATATGAAATTTTGATGGAAATTGGGAGCCATTGAAGTTTAATGAATTGGGGAATTACACAGTTGGAACTTCCTTGTGAGTATAATCAGAAAATGGTTCATCTGATGAGTTAGAGAAATACTGGGTGTAAAGAAACTGGTTAAAAGACAGCGAAAGCATTCTGGGTGGGAGGCAATAAGGACCTGCATTGTGGAGTTTGTATCAGAAATGGAAATAAGCATCTGGCTCAGTGATCTCAGTGAATTCCAGTTTACTTTCATTAGAATTCAGGAATCTTGTTTTAATACATTTTTCTTCTGTGAGATCACAGTAAGAGTTATTAATAAACTGTCTTTTGATCTCAAGCTCTTAGAAGGGGATTTGTTTCATGCGTCTCCCACACTCTTACTGACTAGGGCATTTGCTGTGGCCTTTGGGCCCCTCAGTACCAGTTCAATTGTTTAGGCCAGATAGAAAAAAGGTGCTCAGGCAATGGTCTTCAGTGGGAGGTGCTCTTTGTCAATCAGGCTCCTTTAGTCTATGATTTTAATTAGCGAGAATTACTCTCTCTTCTTGTACTTCCATCATTTTATGATGGTGGAATTATTTAGTTTTCAGCATGTTGTGTTCAGGTATATTGTTTTGTTTTGATTTAATTACATGACACTTTGAAACTACCAGAATTGAGGTAAGGAAGAGGACAGGATTTTTATTTCTTTTTCTGAAGCTGCTTTCTTCCTTTCTAGGCATAAGCCAAGGTGCTGTGATTAGATCCAGAATCTGTCCAGAGTCATCTCTAACTCTTAAAGAATTCCATTCTGAATTTGTACACCCTACTCTTAGCCTGCTATCCCAGCACAATAGTCAGGACTAGGATTATTCTATTTACCCAGTTTTGGGGTTTATCTCAGTCAAGGGCCAGGCCTTCCAGGGTATTTATTTTATTTTATTTTATTTTTTTGTTCTGAGCTTTTTACATTTCATTTAGAGTTGTTAGATAAATATAGGGTTGCTTAGGGATAAGTGAAAATTGCAGTATATGTCGAAGGGCAGGATCAAAAGTATTAAGAGCTGCTTGACTTGCTTTTTTTTATTGAGAACCTGAGATATGATGACATTCTCCACAATTTCAAGGAAGTCTTTAAAACCTTATGGCAGGAACCTGATCAAGTCATTTCAGAGCCTTGAACAGTTCTTCTGTGCCCCTGGGCTACTGTGGGTACCTAGGAAGGTTTCTTTCTCAAGTTTAAATTTTCCTTAGGGAATCTTTCCAGGTTTTGCATGAAACAGATTCCGTTCTCTGTTTACTCCCTTGGCTATAAGAGGTTTAAGATTAAGACCTTCCCTTATTCCCAGATTTATTTATGCCTCTCCCATCAACACCAAACCCACTTGGCTGTGGCCCTGTGGCTTCACCTATGAGGAGTTCCGACATTCTAAATAGATGCTATAATATGAGATGAGTCCATCTACATGGGTCATGAGACTCTGGATTCTTTATTCATCTCACAGACATGATGCAACCCTGAGGACTTTGGACCTCTGGGATTTCTGCTGTTACTAGTGAGGAATTTATTGATGCTAATATATATTCGTGTTACACTAGGTATCAGTTGTTTCTCCTAATTAAAATGGTAGGGCATTTAGGATTCAAGATGGTTCTACCAAGTGCTGTTGCATTTTCCTTCGAATTCAGCGGGGGTTTTTGTTGTGTTCTAGTAGAAACTCCACACTGTCAGGGCCTGCTGTCCTCATAAGTTACTGTAAGGCGGCTCACTACCCATTTAGGGAAGAAAAAACAAAGTTCCAGCATTTCATATAATATTCTAATTGCTTTCTCTTGCTAAATGAAAAGAAAAAAAAGCGTTGAAAAATATCTGACTTGCCAACTTCTAGTTTGCAGTTCTTCTAGTGTTGAATATCAGTACTCACTAAAATTTATATTCTTTGAGAAAAAGATCCTAGTCCTTAAAAGTAATTCTAAGCAATCTTAATTTTTGGAAGTCAGTTTTAAAATTAATATAACCTAATTATATGAGATATGTATTTTTATAACACAAGCTAAATTATATGCAACATAAGCAAATTTAAATTGTGTAAAGCTTAGAAGTAATGATAATGAAATATGTTAACATACATTGAATATTTTTATCAGGGCCTTTAATTATGTTTCTGGAAATGCATTAGATGTGGTACTTATAATACAGAAAGAATGATATTAATTTATATTTGTGTTCTCTTTGCATCTGTTAGAAAGCATTTTTCTCATGTCATTTTATTTAATCCTTACAGAAATACTGTGAGGTAGAAAAGGTTGCTATAATTGTCGTTACAGTACAGATAGGAAATTTGCTCGATAAAACATACTTGAAAAGTGACAGAAATGGATTCCTAATATTTTAGTATCTTAGTATTATTCTGACTCCTAGTACCATTTTTCCTCTATCAAAATTCTAACAATTTTTAAAAGTTTATTTTTGAGAGAGAGAGAAAGAGCAAGAGCACACATGAGCAGGGGAGGGTCAGAGAGAGACAGAGAGAATCCTGAGCAGACTCTGTGCTGTCTGCACTAGGGCACGGCATGGGGCTCAATCTCATGAACCGTGAGATCATGACCTGAGCCAAAACCAAGAGTCGGGTGCTTATTTGACTGAGCCACCCACGTGCCCTGCCTCTGTTGAAATTCTAAGATAATTTTTTTTTCCTAGAGACAGAGCTCATGAACTGCTCATCAATAGCAGGAATCCATTCTTTTCCTCTTATGACTAGTATTTTATTAGGCATTGGGAATGCAAAGTAGATAATACTGCCTTCGCCCTCAAAGGATGGATGGTCTGGTTAATATTTTTTATAGACCATGTCATAGCCTAATTTGGAAATCACAGACATAGGGAATAATTTGCCTCTTGTTCCCTTAGCAAATGATAAGATTCAGTATTATTTTTTTTCCTACGGTGTTACTAATTGAGCAAAGAGAAGGTCATGAATCCAGATCTACTTGTTTTTTTCTGCTGAGTTGGAGTGGATAGCCTTAAAAAGGGAACTCTCCTAGGAACAGGACATCTGGTTTTTGTCTTTGGCTCTGAAATAACTTGTATGACTTGAGAATATCATGTAAACTTCTCAGTAATTTTTTCATTTATAAAACAATCATATTAAAACTTACCCCACTTACCTCACAAGATTGGTGTGAAGAAAAAATATTATTTTTTAGGTGAAATTGAAATAGAAAAATGTGTGAGGACTAAACAAATACAGACTAATAATGTCTAATTCTGGATACTGTGTCGAGAAATTCCTTACGGATAACTGGAGTTATGATAAAAACTGCCACCTTGACAATATTTATCACATTCTTTTTTTTTAATTTTTTAATGTTTATTTATTTTTGAGAGGGACAGAGTGTGAGTGAGTAAGGAGCAAAGAGAGGGAGACACAGAATCTGAAGCAGGCTTTAGGCTCTGAGCTGTCAGCACAGGGCCCGACGCGGGGCCCGACGCGGGGTTCAAACTCGTGAACTGAGAGATCATGACCTGAGCTGAAGTTAGACGTTTAACCGACTGAGCCACCCAGGCGCCCCTCTAGCACATTCTTTAGGTGCCATTATCTACTAGGATCAGAGGTGAAAGGAAATTTAGGTGATGGAAATGTCAGAGGTGAAAACATGCTTAATTGTGAGTCTGAAGATCCTGACATTCCAAGTCAGCTTTGTCAATATAGTCTTACAGTCTGAGGTAGATTGGAGTGCCATTTTTCCCTTGCCTTGGGCTGTTAATATAAAAACATATTTTTTTATGCCAAAGCAAGTGGAAATATGTATAATAATTCCAACATTGGAAGACATCAGAGCACTATATGGTAATGCAGTTCTACACTACAGGAAAACTTCTGCTTTGGGATAAGCAAATTGAAGTTGTGTTTCCACCCCGTGATTGTTTCCATCGTGATGTTTATTATATCACATTTTACTTGCGTTTATATCATCAAAGGAGCGACACACAGGAAAGACTAGGACACTGTGAAGACAGAATCATGTGGGGAGCACTCATGAAAAATTAAATGCCCTCAGCATACCCAGAAGTAGGTCATTTCATTCTTTATCAAATTTATATATATTCTCTATTAAATTTATATATCATAGTCACTGATTAACCTGTATTTGGGTACTATAATTAAATAAATCAGAACTTTCTTTATTATCAAAGAATATACCATGGATAACAGACAGTATCAAGTTAAAAGATTATCCAAGAAATTTCTTAGTCAAATTTCTTTGCTCTTTGTCTCATATCTCATGATTTTACACCTCTGTCTTGCATACTTCTGAGATTCTCTACCTAAATGACCTATTTTTATCTTTGGTAGCTTATATCAGCGAAAGATGAAAGATCTCAGGTCTAAATAGAATACACAGGGCATTACCTTAGAACTATATCTGAATCCCCTGGTGTTAGAATTTCAAGGATGAGCATTTGAAGAAATAGCACTAAGAACTTTATGTTTTTCAAAGATATAGGATGGCTGAGTAGACAAAGAATAAAAAAAAATTCACTCTCTCTCAAGTGCAAATTATATAAACTGTCGGCTGATACTCCCCTCCTAATGTAAAACCACAGCACAGTAACTTGAGACATATTTGATCATTTCTGGAGACAGGATGATATTTGGTGGGCATTTGAAAGCAATATTCTGAAGGTCTGAAAAGGACACTGGATGGGTCATATAAAATATTAGCTATACATTCAAGTATTAGAGAATTCCAGAAAAATGGGAATGCATTTGATTGTGGATTTCAGAAAAAAAATGGATGAATGCAATAAATTCTTATTTCTCTTTCACCAACATTGAGAAAATATGACCATGTAATCATTTTTGATTACATGCTTATAGGCTGGAAGAGTAATATTTTAGTTAATTTAAATTACAAATTTTAGCTATTTTATGGTAATATATTTTTCAAAATAGTATATTTTTCTAAAACACCATGCTATACTAATAAGATTACTATTTTTCTTATTTCATGTACACATGAGTACGTTTAGTATGACATGACTTTCCTATGCATTTTTATATGCATATTTTTAGAGTTCTTGGGAAGATAACACAAAATTTCACACCAAATTGCTCCTTAAATTCCACAAATATGTTGCCAAAGTCATAATTATCAGGTCTGTAGTGTCCTATATCAGATATTCATGTGGTTCTTTGTGGTTTGATAATGGCTTTATGATTTAAAAGATTTTGAAAGGTGAAGGATAATTCTACTGCCCTGAAACATCGCAAATTGATAATGTGAAACATTACTGTAGTCCATAAATCAACCGATTTCCCTTTGTTTTCATAGTTCAACACATTTTCCCTTGTTGAAAATGAGTGCATCAGCATAAAAGCCTCTTGAGCAAGAAAAATGTATATTGATCACTGAAAGTGCATTTCTGTAATACTTTGAAGTTATTGAAATTAACCCTAAACTATGTTTTATTTGACAATAGATTCCTTTCATGTTGTTGATATTTATTGTTTTATACCTTAATAGAGATGCAAAAATAATTTCCATTGCAAAAAAACCCATGTAAGACCTGTCTTACTATTTGAATTTTTTGTAACATTTGGTAAACATCACAAGCCTTATACTCAATGTAAGAGTTAACAGATTATCCATCATAACTTTTATAACACTTTTGTCCCCTGACAAGGTGTTGAAATATATATATGGATGCTGAATCATCTGTGTTACTACAAAGTACACCTGTCTAGTAAACATACAGAGAAGATATAGACTCTAGAGCAAACGGATGTTTGTGTTGTAACCTGAATACTAGCTTTTCTGATTTACCATATCATCCCTTTGCATTTCACATTTTCCATTTGGAAAATGGTGATAACATTAGTCTTCATCTAGCTCAATGAATGTTACAGAAATAGATGAGACAGCATATTGGAATAGCTCACAGAGCTTTGAAAGAAAGTTGCTATGCAGATTGAGGTAATGTGTAGGTCAAAGCTCCTGGCTAAGGCAGGTGCTTCCTCACTGATATTTGGTTTCTCCCATTCTAAGATCAAAGTAGGCTGTCTGCCAAGAGACATGGGAAATCATGAAGAACTGGCATAAATTTCGAGATTTTAGCCCTGTTCCCCGCTTCTCCATTCCTGATGACTTGAATTAAATGGTGACTGCCAATGTGGATTGATAGAAAGACAATTTGCACCATGATTCGTAGACTTATTAACCAGCTTTTTTTTCCCTCCTTTTTTGTTTTTTCTCTCCTTTTTTGTTTTTTCCTTGGCATTTTGCACTCTGAAGTAAAAGGCTGTCTTATACAAAAAAGATGTCTTATACAAAATTGTAAATAATATGACATAGGTGTTTTGAACGCTAGGTAAAGATTAGAGAAACATTAATTAGCTGGGTTAAATCACCAGTCATTTAAATATAAATAATTTGGTATGCCTATATGCTGATACCTCATCCTTCATTGTCACAGTTTATACCATATATATTAACAAAATATAATAAAAACAGATTAATGGCCTTTTGTAATCAGTCACACTAAATTCAGTATAAAAATACATTTTAATTGATTTATAATTGAGCAAATCTAATGCTTAGGAAAATCATTTGTACTTTTGACTCTCCAGATGTTTTATTGGTAAACTAATTTAGGATTGTACAGGTATGAATTTTGTAACTTTTTCATAAAATAAATCAAGAGGAAAAGATACCAATCTGAATTTTAAAATATTCTAAATTTCACTATATTTGTTAGAACATTGTGCATAAATAAATTTGGCCAAACAGAAATGAAACAATTGAAACCAATGGAATGTTGAATATATATTAGTGCAATTAAAGATATATATTTTGATTTATACAATATCCTGTGAAAATATTGAGGTGGAAAAATATTTTAGAATGTATTTCCTTTCATGGGTATTTTTGAAAACTAAATAAAATATCTCCCCAACCCACTAATAAATTATGCATATTAGTTTCTAAATGTTCTAGTATATTTGAAAATCCATTGTTTTTACATGAGTGGGTTCCTTCAAGATCCTGATTCCATCTTCAGCAGCTCCCCAGCAGGCACTAAAAAAAAAACAACAAAAAAAGGTAAATTCAATAATGTCATAAATAATGTCATTTCATGTTCTTCTATAAATTATCTTCCCTTGAGGCGCCTGGGTGGCTCAGTCGGTTAAGCCTCCGAAGTTGGTTCAGGTCATGATCACGCAGTTTGTGAGCTCGAGCCCCACGTCGGGCTCTGTGCTGACAGCTCAGAGCCTGGAGCCTGCTTCAGATGCTGTGTCTCCCTCTCCCTCTGCCCCTCCCCTGCTCACGCTCTGACTCTCTCTGTCTTTCAATAATAAATAAACGTTAAAAAAAAAAAAATCTTCCCTGGGCACAACCTCTCCTTCTCCACTGGGACACACACACACACACACACACACACACACACACTTCCTGCTTAAATTTATTTACTGTCAATTCCATATATTCTTTAACTGTCCGCTTTAGGTGCTCTAGTATTCTCATCTTTTCACACACAGGAAACCATTGTTTCCCTCTCTTTGCTTGTGCTCAGATTTTCCTGGGACGGAATACTCCCTATTCTAATCTCTACCTGCCAAAGTCTCAAAGTGAATTCTTCACTTTTCTAAAAGTAATCTTTCCCTCCTCAGAACCACTGTAGCCAATGCACAGTTTGGCAAATTGCCCCATATAACAGGTGGTGATGTAAAAATAAATTGCTAATGTAGAAAATTGAAATCAGAAGTAATTAGAATACTTTTCCTGCTTCTTGAAGTCACTGTTGACAATAGAAGTGGTGTTTTGTTTTTGATACTATTCACTGGCTGCTTTATTTGTGCAAACCTCTGAGAGCTTTAGAGTTAACAGACACTCTGAGATCCTAAAAGTCCTATAAAATGATTGTAACCAGTTTTGGTACTTCAGATACTTCATATATGAATTTCAGACCTGCAAACTGAAACCATATGTATTTACAGCGTGCATGCAGGCAGATTCCAAGTGTTATCAGTTGGTCATTGAATCTCTTTTAAATAACATGGCTTTATCTTAGTGCACATTAAAAGATAAAAACCACAAAAGCCATTTATATTGCTTTAAATAACTGTTCAATACTATCATGTAACCAGAAATATAGTTTCTTTAAATCTTCTTTTTTTTAAATATTTATTATTTTTGAGAGAGTGCAAGTGAGAGTGGGGGACAAAGAATCAAAGGCAATCTTTGCACTGAGAGCAAGCCCCATGTGGGGCTTGAACTCAGGAACTGCAAGATCCTGATCTGAGCTGAAGTCGGACGCTCAACTGACTGAGCCACCCAGGTGCCCTTAAATCTGCTTTTTAATGCTTCTATAGCATAATAATCTATAAACTATAAATTATGTTGTACAATAATTATATATAATGCATAATCTATAAAATGACACGTATGCTACTGTATGCCATCGGTTTCATTACATATCATGAACCATATAGATATAGCACATACTATGGCAGATAGCAGTAAGCAGAGAGACAGAAAGAGAAAGAGTATGTGTGTGTGTGTTGGCAGAGGTAAAAGTTGAAGATACCTTTTGATGTCTGTAATGAAAGGGGAAACAAGGATGATCCTAAGTAAAATGTATATTTCTGTCAGCATGAGTTTTATGTCCTTCCCTTGCTTCCTCCAACTTTCAGGCACTCTATTATTTGATAGTTCAATCTCAGACACCGAAGACCAGAACAGATGGAAGCTGAAATCCTGGGAGAACATTGGCTAAAGACACGGGTTTATCTTTCCTAAAGAAGACAAGCGCAGAGAATCTTAAAAGTGAGATGAGAAGAAATTTCAAGGATCATCTTTACCATTCCAAATTAAAGCACAAATTCTTTTTTATAGTCTTCTAAAAGCAGCTGTCTGCTTCCTTGAGAACAACCACAGCAAAGTAACTAATGTAATGGTTAATAGCTATTGCTGTGGGTAAGTCCAACTGGGTCTATCTCTTCTACCTTTGCTAGCTCAGAGAGCTTAACCTTTTTTATGATTCAGTTTCTTTGTAATATAGAGTTAGTAATAATGATACTTACTTCAGAGTGGTTGAGGAGATTAAAAGAGATGATGCACTTCAAGTATAGCATAGTGCCTGGAAGAAAACTCTCAATGCCTATTAGCAGTTGTTTTTATATGATTATATTGTTGGAGAGCTCATTAAAAAGTTTTCCCCGTATTTTAAGTCCCAAACAAGCATGCTTTTACAACTTAGAAGAGTTTATGCCTTTTGGAAGTTATTCAAAAGGACTGTCCATTTCAAATGAGAACCATTTAAGTAAGGATTTCAGTACCTGTAACGTTTCTCTAAATCTTTCTAAGGCTAAAAAGTTATTTGATCTCTTCATATGTCATGATTTATCATTGGGACTGTTCTCCTCTTGGTACTGAGTATGCGTTAATATTTCTGTAGTCAATGCGGTACTTGTAGAAGACTGGACAGGCAGAGTCAAGCAGAATAATCACCACCCTTTCCTATGTTCTCTGCTTCTGCTGCCGATGGCACTTTTGCATATGATGGCAGTTGCACATTTCATTTTAAACAGGTTGAGTTTTCTTGTTATGTTGAGGCAGTTGCACATGATGGTTTGAGCAGCATCACTGAAATCAAGTTTGCAGCCAACTCAAAATCTGAAATGATTTTATTCTCTGTCCCTATGATTGGATGCTATTGCCATGTTTCCTTCATCATGTATATCTTAGTTTTCGTTGATATATTTCTTTAAAAGTTTATTTATTTTAAGAGAGAGAGTACAAGTGGGGAAGAGGCAGAGAGAGAGAATCCCAAGCAGGCTGCACACCATCAGTACAGAACCCGATGAGGGGCCCGAACCCATGAACCACGAGATCATAACCTGAGCTGAAGTCAGGTGCTTAACCGACTACGCCACCCAGGCTCCCCTTTAATTGATATTTTTAAGTCTTAGTTAAGAAATTTCCCTCTATTCCTATAAAAATAATTGAAGCCCCTGAGAACATCTTGTCTTTTACCAGACTAGAGCAAGTATTGCCTCAGTTTCCTGGTGAGGATATTCAAAAGGGAAGGAGAAATAGTGTTCCCTAGACAAGGCAGAAGTCTCAGGGACACAAACTTCCTGTTTCCATCCCATTTCCCAGGCTCACTTCCCCCTGTAACTAACCCCCAAAATTCTTTCCTTAGCTATGTAAGATAATATGAGAAATCTGCCTACTAATTATGCTCTGATGAGCTCACAGTATCAGTTTACATGGGGGCTAATTTTTTTTTTAATGTTAGTATATCCTCAATTGTGTTAGAAAGTTTAGTTCAACTTAGTGAATATTTATTGAGTATCTATGCTGTGCAACACTGTGCTCCCTGCCATTTGGGGGATCTCTCCTCACAAAGCACCTTTGATAATGGCCGTGGGCCTCAATACAAGTTTGGGAGCCACCTTCTTGTGGACTAGTGTGACTGACAGGATGTTTCCCAAGAGCCTTCAAGTCTAATTGATTTAGAGTTGGATCAAGGCAGAACCTGTGCAGTCACCACCATTAACAAATGTAAATTTACACAAGGGCTGAGAGTATTCAGAGAACTCTAGGACTCCATTGGTTTTCCGGGAGTCTGTGAGGAAGTAGAAGACATAACTGGAAAGGTGAGTTTGATGAAAGAGTTTTGAAGTGTAGATGTGCATATTATGCTTTTATTGTTATACATCCATATAGGCACCTAGACATTAGCTCAAAGATTATTTCAAGAATTGGCTCCCACCTTCTTTGAGCCCTGTCTCATCAAGTTCCCCTGTAGTTTATACTTTGTTGGTTTTACAACCAATAGCCTCTCTCATCCTGCTATTATAATTTATGTATTCGGACATCATGAAGAGATTTTGTTTCTGCATATCCTAAAATGCTTTCAGTGGTCACCACTCACCATATCACAGGAACAAAAGATGACACATAACAATCCCTGGCTAGGTACCCAGAATATGGATCATATAATGGGCCTGTGGCCCCAGGTTATCTGGAAAAGCATATCAGTCATCAAATATCAGAAAAAAGGAATTTGAACATTACTCTATAAATATTTTATGTTATGGAGGAATTTGGGCAAGAAGTATTATGACCAGCAATTTCACGTGGATAACAATACACAGGAGATGGGATTTGGGTTCCTCAGGAGACCTGCAGTAGGTATGAGCAGAAGACCAAGAGGCCATGAAGAAGCACAATCCACAGACACTGGCAAATGAAAGGGGAAGAGAAAAGGAGGAAAGGATTAGTTGAAATGATACTATGGGTTTTTTGTCTGATTCATTAATGGAAGAATTATGACTTTAACAAGGGTAATAAAGGCTGGAGAATCTGGGTCATCAAGAAGAGGGAAGGCCAGTTTAGACATGCTGATTTTAAGGTGATTTTTCAGTTGCAAGTAGGATAAGAGCAGGATACTTTAATATAAAATAAAAGTAAAAAGAGAGGCCAAAGCTGGATCAAGAGATTTGGGGTCAATTAGAGAAATTTTGAAGTGATTAGATGGATAAGCCTATCAATTGGGAACAAATTGAGAGGAATGGACCTACATGGTAGGGAGAATAATGACAAATTTTAAATAACAGGAGGAGCAATATCCAAACCCAGGGAATTTCACGAAGAGTAAAGATTATGTAGGCAAATAGAAGTGAATACAATCATAGCTAATAAGAATAATGACCAAAGAGAACTATTCAGCTTAGTAGTTTGAGATCTATCTCTATGTAAACCCGTTTTAACTTATCTGCATCTGTATCTTTCTCTATATTTTCATATTGTTTTAACACTTTTTAAAAATAGGAATACACTTTTGAAGCTAATATCCAAGCTATGTGAGCATCATGTCTAGTGGGTAACCATCAAATCCATTATTGGAAATCAAACAATAGCAGTGATTATTGTTATCACCAATACTATTTAACAAGGTTCTGGAATATGCCTAGCTGGCTCAGTTGGTAGAGCATGTGACTTTTGATCTGAGGGTCTTGAGTTTGAGCCCCACACTGGGCATAGAGATTACTTAAAAAAAAACAAAAGAAAATAAAATTAGCAAGGTTTTGGAATGGAAATTATCATTATTGTTTTATATTGTTCTCATTGAAGTATACTAGAAAAAAAATAAGTGTTGGAAATCAAAAGTTCTGTTTATTATTTAAAAAAATTTTTTTTTAACGTTTATTTTATTTTTGAGACAGAGAGAGACAGAGCGTGAATGGGGGAGGGTCAGCGAGAGGGAGACACAGAATCTGAAACAGGCTCCAGGCTCTGAACTGTCAGCACAGAGCCTGATGCGGGGCTTGAACTCACTGACCGTGAGATCATGACCTGAGCCGAAGTCAGCCGCTTAACTGACTGAGCCACCCAGGCGCCCCAAGTTCTGTTTATTATTAATTGCAGATTAATTTTTCAATCTGGAATTCTCCCCAAATCAATAAATATATTAGAAATACTAGGGATTGATTCATATGCCTGGTCAGAATATAAATATGTACAATTGAGGAGGTTGCTTTTGAAAATCAGCAATAATAAAATGCTTCTGTTGTCAAAATAGTAACAAAAGCATAGTATACCCGAGAATGATAGCAACCAGATATATAGAATTTTTTAAGTAAATAAAACTGTAAGATATCATGAGGGAAACTTAAGATACAAATAAATGGCATTAACAACTCTTTTGGGTAAGATGTCCCAATATTTTAAAGATATCATTTTTCCCAAAATATTTTATTCATTTATTAGAGTCCCTGTATCACCCACTCCCTACAAATCTTTTTCTGGGACATGACCAAATAATTCCCAATTTCATTTGAAGAATAAACCTGTATGTTGAAAGAATAAATCAGGAAAATTATGGCAAAGAATAATAATAATATAAAACTTGCTCTGTTAACATGTCAGTTTCTAACATGTAATTAAAATATTGATGAAAAGGGGGCACCTGGGTAGCTTAGTTGGTTAAGCATCTGACTCTGGATTTTGGCTCAGGTCATGATCTCGCAGTTTCGTGAGTTTGAGCCCCGGCACAGACTCTGCTTGGAATTCTCTCCCTCCCTCTCTCTCTGCCCCTCCCCTGCTCACGCTGTCTGTGTCTCTCTCAAAAGTAAGTAAATTAACTTAAAAAAATAATATTGATGAAAAAATTGACAAGGAATTCATTGGGACTAAAAAGTCATAAGGGAAGCAGGCCCAAGTAAATATGGCAATTTACTTTTGAGGCTAGAATTTTTACAATCTTGAGAAAAAATTAGATTATTTAGTAAATAGTGTTGACGTAATTTTAAATTTGGAAAATACTTAGAGAAGATATTTATTTATCACCATAGGTCAAAATAAACATTCAGGTATTAAATATTTAGCTATTCAAGTACTAAAATAAAAAGAAGTGAATAAAATTTACTTTTGTAGTGCTTAAAGTAAGAATCATTAAGAAAAAAAGATTTCAGTATGTAAACATTATTTTCTTTGTTAAAAAACAGAAACAAAGTTAATAAGTCAATGATATACTAGTTAAAGATATTTGCATTGCATATGAAGGACAAAGATTTAATATGTCCATGATATAAATAAAAACATGACAATATAAAAAGGACCAGCAATGATTAGGCAATTTATAATAGGCAAAATGGTCAAAGCCAATAACAATGAACATATAACTAAATTCATTGGCAGTCAAATATGTGCCTCAGTGCACAAATATGTGCAAGTCTGTGAGCAAATGGGAATTTACATGAACTCCTTGTTGGAAGATAAATTGATAGGTCCTTTTGAAGGGCCACCTGATTATATGTATAAAATTTGAAGGTAAACAAAACTTTTAGTTCAAAAAATCCACACTGAGAAATATCTGTTAAAAATAATTTTAAAAATATGAATACCAAAATATATTATAAAACTAGAAAAGAAAAGCATCTTAAATTATACAAGTCATGGTTAAGTTAAAGTACATTGCTGTATACAAATACACGCACATACACACACACGTACTAGAATATGGTGCGGCTACCAAATACTTAAACTAACATGTCTACAATATACACTTAGGTAAATACTACAGGCTACATGTGTAATACAATCCGATTAGGTAAAAAAGAGACAGGTAGAGGAAAAGGGAGAGAGACATGATTTTAATATGCAGTTGCTGGAAATATATACACCAAAATCACAAAAATGATGCTGGGCCTATAAATTATTTTCATTTTCTTCTTTGTACTCTTTTGTATATAAAATAAGCATATATTAATTTGTGGCTGGAGAGATAAGCCTATTTATAAGTATTGTCTTATTTATTTTGACATGAAAACAGCAAATACATTCTGTCCTCAGCTCATGGAAAGAGAGCAAATTGTGCAGATTATTTGCTATTACAACACTGTCAAGAATCCTCCACAACCACAGTCAATTTGAGCTTCTTTAATGGAAACTTTTAATGAGTGTTCGAGTTACACTATACTAATGCAGTGTTACTCAGATGACTTTCGCAGATAATGTTGAGATCATTTTAAATTTGGAAAACATTTAAGGTAAGATATTTACTTATCACCAGAGATCAAAATAAAGACCCAAATATAAAATATTTAGGTATTCAAATACTAGGATAAAATGAGGTGAACAAATTGTACTTTTGTAGTGCTCCAAGGCAAGAATCATGAAGAATTTCAGATTTCATTTCTTAAACATTATGTTTTTCTTTTTGATAAAAAGAAATGAAAACACAGTTAATAAGCAAATGATAAGTTGGTAAAAGATATTCTTAGTGTAGATGAGGGACAAAAGTTTGATGTATCTATGATATAAAGAGAAATATAACATTATAAAAAGACTCTTAAGATGGAATGATCTCCATGTGTTGAAAGGGCAGAAGAAGGTGATTGTGTCTAAAATGGTGTGATAAAAGAAAGTGGAGGGAGGGATTGTGTTCAGAGACAGAGAGAGAGAGAGAGAGACGCCTTCAGATTATAGAGAGATTTGAGAGTTTCACTGTAAAGTTTAGGTTTTAAGTGTAAGTATATTCCATTGAAAATTTGAGGCAGGAGAGTAACTTGACCCCCTAAACGCTTAAGAAAGATCACTCTTACTCAGAAGGGAGGCTGGGTGAGGAGTATGGAGACCAACAGAATGGCTGCTCTACTGGTATTGGAAAGAGGTAAAGATGGACTCCAGAAGGGCTGGAGAAGTGGAAATGGAGAGAAGTCACCAAATTTCGGATATATTTTGGAAATACAGCTGACAGGTCATGCTGAGTGAAACAGTAATGTTCAACCACTGAGTTTTTTGTTTTTCTAATTGAGGTATAGTTGACATAACATTATATTGATTTCAGGTGTACAACCTAATTCAATATTTGTAAGTATTGCAAAATAATCACCCCAAGAAGTCTTGTTAACATCTGTCAACAGTTACAATTTTTTTTCTTATTATGAAAACTTTTGCAATCCATTTTCCTACCACTTTCAAATGTGCCATACAGTATTTTTAACTATAGTCATACTTCTGTACATTACATTCCCATGACTTATTCATTTTACAACTAGAAATTTGTACCTTTTGATCCCCTTCACTCATTTCATTTACCTCCCAGTCTCTTGGCTAAGGTAACCATCAATCTGTTATCTATATCTATGAGGTCGGTTTTTTGCCCTTTTTAAAATTTTTATTTTAGATACCACGTATCAACGAGATCATGCAGCATTTACCTGTTTCTGTTTGACTTAAATCACTTAGCGTAATATCACCAAAGTTTATATGTGTTTTTGCCAATAGCAAGATTTTATCCTTTTTTATGGCTGAATAATATCCTATATATATATATATATATACACACACACACACATATATATATATATATATACAAGAAAATGTGTGTGTGTGTATGTATATATATATATATATATATATATATATACACGTATATACATCCATTTATTTTGAACACTTATGTTGCTTCCATGTCTTAGGTGTTGTAAATAATGCTGTAATGGGAGTGCAGGTAATCTTTATGAGATACTGATTTTATGTCCTTCTGATAAATATCCAGAAGTAGGATTACTGGATCATGTGGTAGTAGTCCTATTTTTAATTTTTTGACTAATCTCATACTGCTTCTCATAGTGGCTGCACCAATTTATATTTCCACCAAAAGTGTACAAGAGTTCTCTTTTCTCTACATCCTTGCCAACACTTGTTATTGCTTGTCTTTTAAAAAAAATTTTTTTTAACATTTTATTTATTTTTGAGAGACCGAGCACTAGTGGGGGAGGGGAAGAGAGAGAGGGAGACACAGAATCTGAAGCAGGCTCCAGGCTCTGAGCTGTCAGCACAGAGCCGGATGCGGGGCTCAAACTTGCAAACCGTGAGATCATTGCCTGAGCCGAAGTTGGACACTCAACCAACTGAGCCACCCAGGTGCCCTTGCTTGTCTTTTTGATACTAGCCACTCTGATAGGTGTGAGATGATATCTCATTGTGGTTTTGGTTTGCATTCCCCTGGTGATTAGTGATGTTGAACACCTTTTCATATACCTGTTGGCCATCTATATGTTTCTCTGGAAAAATGTCTATTCAGATCCTCTGCCCATTTTTTAAATCATGTTGTTTGGTTTTGCTATTGATTTGTATTAGTTCATTTTATATTTAGATATTAATTACTTATCAGATATGTAACTTGAAAACATTTTCTCCCATTCTGTAGGTTGCCTTTTCATTTGTTGATGGTTTCCTTCTCTGTGCAACCTACAGAATGGGAGAAAATGAAATGAATGTTGTCTGAGCAAGAAGGATGTTGAAAATGTGAAGAAGGTGATGAATAATGAAAATCTGATAAGGTAGAGAAGAGGCCTCCATAAGATCAGAAAACTGTTGAAGTGATCATTTTAGAAGAGTGACTGGGAAGGATTGGGTGTGATAGTCAGATAGGAGGTGCTATTCTCAGTTATGAGAGGTCTGTTGTACAACCATATGCTTGAGTGACTGAGGTATGATGGAAGAAAATATCACTGAGCCAAAGATACAAGGAAATAAAAGGCCATGGTGTTAGATGGATCATATTTCTGACTTTAAATGTAGCTAAGAATGATGAGGGTGTCATTTGTAGATGAGGATACAGTAAACCAGGAACCAAAAATCATGATTGAATGAGGAATATGATACAAAGAATGTCAGCTGGTGAGAACAACTGGGAAAGATATGGAATGGAAAAGTCTGATGACATGCATTTCAAAGGAGTTGGGGTTTTGAAAGCGGGAGGAGACAGTTAAAAAATACCAGGGAAGAGCAAAGAGGACACTTACTCTACCTCTATGCTTTTCTTACTCTCCTTATTTACTTCCTCTACTTCTGTGTATCAGAGGAGGAAAAAGCCTCTTCTTGAGGAGGGGAAGGAGAAGCATGTCTTCAAGAAGAGCCAAGTATCAGAGTAATAAGTTGAAGTGAATTTCAGAGAAAAATTAGAGAATCAGAGAGCAAGGTTTAAAGGGAATAATAGTAAGTCTTGTGAGGGAATACAATACAATAATTGAATTATATTGTTTTAAATACAATAATCACAACAATTGGTGTTTTAATGATGGATGAGTGAGGAATAGTTGTAAGGAATCATAGCAATATCTCTGGTCCTTAGGTCTGGATGTTATTTAAAATATCAGGGAACCTACCACCAGGGACTGATGAAATTTTGTCAAGGAAGGAAAAACTCGCAGTGACCATTCAAGGAAGTTGTTTGTAGTCTTGGGAGAATGAATGCATGAAAAAGGAGGTGATTGAAGAAGGGCTGGACTCTGGGTGGAGGAGGGCTCTGGATTTTCCTGTGGCTGGAGGTATTTTTAAGTCATTGTAGAACATAAGTCAAGAAGGTATCTGTCATCTCCTGAATTGCTTAAATCAGTGTCAATGCCAACCACCATCTAATGGGCCTTCCTGTACGACAAAGGCTGGAAGAATAAAGGCTGTAGTACCCAGCCAAATTTCAACAGAGTTTCTGTATGTGTTTTAGATTTTGTCAATCAAATGGATTTGAGTATGAATTGAATTTGGAACTGAGTTAAGGGGAGGAGGGCACAGGAAGAAAGCCATCGTCATTCTGCTGGTACAGATGGCGAGAGGGCAAAATGCTTGTGCAGTTGGCAGTTCCCAGCCCCAACACCTGGTTTTAGTGGAAATAGTAGCAGCTCCTTTGCATTATTTTTGGAAGCATAGCTTGGAATCTGCCTCTTGGGCCCTGTCAGTGGATTTTTAAAAAGTCATCTCTATAACCAGTGTGGGGCTCGAATTTACAACCCTGAAATCAAGAGTTGCATTCTCTACTGACTGAATCAGCCAGGTGCCCCTCTCTTAGGTGCCCCTCCCCTTAGCGCACGCAGGGGAGGGGCAGAGAGAGAGGGAGAGAGAGAGAGAGAATCTGAAGCAAGCTCTAGGCTCTGAGCTATCAGCATAGAACCTGACCCTGGGCTAGAATCATGAACAGTGAGATCACGACCTGAGCTGAAGTTGGCACTTAACCGATGGAGCCATCCAGGTGACCCATCTCAGTGATTTTTTTAAACCATTGTATATCCTATGATAAATGTCCTTTGCTTAAACTACCAGAGTGAATTCTTTCCTTTCCTAAAACCACCCCTCCCCAATGCAGATGATTCACCTGAGGTTGGCAGCCGATCTAATATTACATTGGTTGGGAAGTTAAGAAGTATTAACTAGGATCATCAAATTTTCTCTCATGATTTTTTTTTTAGAAATAAAGTCATTTATGAGAGATAATGGATGTTACTTACAAAATTTCTTTTAATCTTTATTTATTTTGAGAGAGAGACAGAGTGTGAGCAGGGGAGGGAGACACAGAATCAGAAACAGGCTCTAGGCCCTGAGCTGTCGGCACTGAGCCCAACACGGGGCTTGAACTCACGAACCGTGAGATCATGACCTGAGCCGAAGTCGGACGCTTAACCCACTGAGCCACCCAGGCTGCCCCATGGATGTTACTTATAAAAGGTGAGCCTCATTCATTGGATAATTGGAGAGAGATAATCTTGAGTGGATTTGTAGTGTGTATGTGTGTGTGTGTGTGTGTGTATGCACATGTGCACACGTACTCATGTAAGCATATGTCTCTGAAATATTGCTGAGTAGCTTAGAAATGCTATAAAGTGACTCTTGATCATGACACTGTTTTCCCAAAATCAGAAACTTCCCTCACCAACATACTATCGATTATTTTCTCCTATTCACCTTTCTATTCTCAATTAGACAGAAATGTTACTTGAAACAAGTCACTCATTAATTTCTGAGATATTTATGGTAAAGCCTATGTGTGTGTCAGCCAGTAGGCTAGGTGTTGGGAATACAGGTAAGGAATGAATAGACAGGATCCTTGACTGCATCAAGCTTTCTGTCTGCTACAGAGGTAGATGCTAACAAAACATATTAATTAAATATGATGAATATTTTGAACAGGGAAGACTTGGGTTTAGGGAACAACTTCAATAGGGGGATGTAAGCTTGTGTAGGTGGTTCTTCTTAGGGAAGTTTGCTGCCAACTGATTTCTGACAGATGTAATAGGTTTAACAATACATACGGTAGCAAACGCAAATCTCAAAGGCTTGACTTAACAAAAATTTATTTCTTGCTCCCTTGAAGCAAATGGAGGTTGATTGGGTGGCTTTCCTCTCAGTGTGAACCCCCATGTCCTTTCCTTTCTTCCCATTTCTCTGTTTTCTCTAGGGTCTCCTCAGATTCCCCTGCTGCATCGACAGAATTCAGCTGCCCAAAGAACTGAGCCGATTTGAGGAAGATTGTGTATCTGATACTTAATAATTTCAACCTAAAAGAGATTGCTCACATTCCACAGAGAGCAGTCACATGGGCCTGCGGAGATGCACGGGCAGGGTGGAACAGAGGCATTTGGGAAACACAGTCCTTGACAGAGTAACTGCTTCCCAGTACTCTGCAAAAGAGGGAGACATTTACTAGTTTAGTAGCTAGTTGTCTCTGCCACAGGAACAGAAACAAACACACTTGCATTTTTGAGAGATAACTAGCCTCATAAAAAGCTGACTTAGAGAACAATATGACTGAAAGTGAACTGTTACTATTATTAACTTTAGTACCTTTGAGGAAATGCTGGGCTTAAATAGATATTTTCATCCAGCACATAGAAAATCTAACCCTTTAAATTTGGGTCAGAGATTAAAGTGAATAGTGGGTATGATGTGCTCTGGGGGCTAATGCTAGTGTTCTCTGGAAGTAATCTCCTAGAATTTAACCCATGACCCCATTTACAAACTTGAAATATTTAGGAGAATCCCAGTGGTAGAAAAAAAGTGAATTTGACACAAATTCTACTTTCAGTTATTGTGTAATCTTCAAATTTAACCATTGTTATTGACATGTTTTTATATTAAATTTCTAATATCTGAGAAATCAATGCAAACAATGGAGAAAAGCTACAGAATTTGAATTGTTACAGAAGAATTGCAGGGTACAAAAAACTCAGTAGTAATACAAATGGGCCTGGGACAGCAAATTTTTTTTCTTTTTTACTTTTTAAAGTTTTTTAAATGTTTCAAAATTTCTAATGTTTTTAGAAAGCAGACTGTGATAGTGTGATTTGTAATAAAAAAATATATGTATCTGGTCTTTGTCCCTGTATTTTGGCACTGAGCTCCTAAAACTCTTGGAATTTCCAGACAGAAGCAGCAAAGGTGTTTCTTGTTATGTTAATGGGGTGACTGTTAGACCCCCCCCACCTGAGGATGGCAGCTGGTTGCCAGGAGAACCAACGTTTGATTGAGAGTTGGAACTCTAAGTCCCACCCCTGAGCTCTGGGGAGGGGCAAGGGCCTGGAAACTGAAACAACTGCCCAAGGCTAACGATTTAATCAATCATGGCTGTGAAATGAAGGCTCCTTAAAAACCCAAAAGGGCAGGGTTCAGAGTTTCCTGGTTGGTGCATGCTGGGGGAGTGGCCTCCGGGAGAGGGTATGGATGCTCCTAGCTCTTTCCCTCTCCCTTGCCCTATGCATCCCTTCAGCCTGGCGGTTCCTGAGTTATATCTTTACCATAAACTGGCACTCTAGTAAGTAAAATGTTTCTCTGAGTTTTGTGAGCTGCTCTAACAGGTTAATTGCATCCAAGGAGGAGGTTTTGGAGCCTCTGATTTATAGCAGGTCGGTCAGAAGCAATGGTAACAACCTGGGCTTGTGCCTGGGCATCTAAAGTAGGAGGGGGTGGGGGATAGTCCTGTATGTAGGACAGATGCTATCTATCTCTGGGTAGATAGTGTCTGAATTGAATTGAATTGTAGGACACCTTACGGTGTTTGAGAATTGCTGGTTGGTGTGAGGAAGCCTTCACACACACATGTTGGGTCCAGGAACCCAAAATAGAGCCTTTTCTCCAACTATTTTTGAAAAAAAAAATTAGCAGTAAAGCTGAAAAAATAACATTTCCAATAAATTTTCCTCGAGATGAGTAATATTTTGTCACATATTTGTTCCCTCTTCCTGTTTCTTTCTCAGATAAATGGATAGCTAGCTAGCTGGAGATACAAGTGTTTTGCTGACTAGATGAGCTATTGTAGTTATCATGACCCAAGACCTCTATATACTTGAGCGTAAATCTCCTCTAAGAACCAGGACATCCTCCCATATAAAAATAATACAGTTTGCCATGCAAGAAATGTAACACAAATGTGATACTCTTATCTAAATACAGCGTGCGTTCAAAGTTCTCTAATTGTCTAGTCATGTCATTTATAGCTAGCTTTTAACCTAATCTGGGATGCAAACAGAGATCATGCCTTGCACTTAGTTATTGGGATGGCTTTCTCTGCCTTTAAAAATAATATTTTAATGGCATTGACATTTTTGAGGGGTCCAAGCTAGTCTTTGCAAAATGTTTCTGAGTCTCGTTTGTCTGGTCATTTCCTCATGAGTAGATTCAAGTTGAACATTTGTCATAGGGTATTGCATTAAGACTCCTGTGATACTAGTTTCCCCCATTATTGCTGATGTCACATGTCTATGTAGTTAACAGTGGTGTCTGACTTACTTCTCCATTGGAAAGCTACTACCTTTTTCCCTTTTGTCATTGATAAGTAATCAGAGAGATGATATTTTAGGAATATGTAAAAATCGCTTTCCTTGACAACTTTAATCCTATTGAAGAACATTGACTAAACTGAAGGGTTAAAAGCTTATGGCAAAGTGATTATTTCTATTTTGATTGTTCCCGTGTCACTCCTTCCCTACACACTACCTGTCTCTCTTGTTTTGTCCGGCCCTCTTTTCCTTCCTTCCTTCCTTCCTTTTTCCCTTTCCTTCTGTGACTTCACTGCAGAGTCATGGATTCAATGCTTTATACCTACTGTGATCTCAGTTTCCTTTTCTATAATTCCACTAGGCAAAGACATTGTGGTGGTGTCTACCACATCTGAGATACGTTGCTGCCTCCCACGCAGTAAAATGTATGTCATATGCAGAGTTGATTTGGGGAGAGCACACAGAATGATGTCCTGTACATGATAGTTATGAAGTATGTATATCCTTTTGATACAACTTCTCAGTTTTCCAGTATTTCCTTACTTCTGGCACAAGAAGTTTGCTTTGTTCTCTTCCTACCAGTCTTGTTATCAGTTATGTCTCCAGGAATTCTAGTTCTTCTTAATAGGATCTGTGTTTAGAAACCAAGGTCTGGGCATTAGGTTTAATGATGTCTTTTAAAAAAACAGCCTTATAACAACAAGTAGAAAATAAGTGAGGGCAGGGCATTCCTGCAGTACTGCTATTGTAGTAGCATAGGTATTTTTAGGTCACTGGAATTTATCTAGAGAGCAGTGTGTTCAGTGGCTAGGAGTGTGCACTCTACCACCACATTACACAGTTGTTGTTGTTGTTTTCCAAGCTGCGCCTGATCTACCTTTGTGACTTACTAAGTTATTTTATCTCTGTACGCCTTTGCCTCTTCATCTCTAAAAGGGATGTAACATAGAACTTACCTCATTGAATTGTGATTCCGTTCTTTTGTTCAACGTATTTTTATTGAATACTTAATATGTGACAGATACTCAGCTGTGTACAAGACAGGCAAAATATATCTTGGAAGCCTTCATTGTCATGGAGGGATAGACTCCCATCCCCTCCAAAACAAACAGACAAACAATATATATGTGTATATGCTGATAGGTTCCAAGGGAAAATGAAACTGGCTAAGGGTGGGTGGTTTTGGGGAAGCCTGCGATTTTATACAGACTGGTTGGAGAAGTGCTCAATGATAATATTTGAACAGAGACTTGAGGCAAGTTGAGCACTAAATCATGCTAATGACTAGGAGAGTTTTTCAGACAAGAAACTGCAAGCACACAACCCCTTAAAAGGGTGAGTGATACCTGGAATGTTCTAGAACAGGTGGCCATGGTAGTGGACCTGGGTCAGTAGGAGGCACAGTTAAGTGGCAAGGATGAAACCATGTCAGGAGGGCCTTTTAGAAATTTGTAGAGACCTGTATTCTGCCTGGGGTGTGAGGAACCATTAGAAAGTTTCGAGAGAATAATGGTGACACTATCAGATATGGTTTAAAGAGATTGATTATTCTGGCTAATTGGTTAGAGAACAGACTTGATTAGGAAGAGAAAGAGTAGTTATTGCAATGATCCTATATTATCCTGCAGATAGGGTGTGGCAGATGGTGGGAGGAGGTCAGATTCTAGATATATTTTGAAGATGAAGACTGCAGGATTTGTTAGGTCAGATGTAGAATGTGGGAGAATAAATGAAATCAAGGATGGCTTCACAATTTTGGCCATTCATTTTAGGGCTATGATAAAGATTACATAGATAATTCATATAAAGCATTTTCAAACAAGGCCTAGGACGTGATAAACAATCAATATATATGGACTTTTTACTATTTTTCATGAGTATCACTCTTTTTTCCACTCTTTTCTTTATGCCTTTATGTTTGTTTTCATGTTTTTGACTTCTGGATTTTAACTTGGCTGACACCTTAATGCTTTTTCTGTCAACTGCTAACCATCTAGCTATATAAATTTTAGTAACGCAGTAATCTTAGTGCCAATGACTAGGACTGAAATCAGCATATAGTTCACTTACTGTGTAGCTATGGGCAAATTACTAATCTCTCAATTTCATCTCCTATGAAATGAGGGTAATGATATTTACCTCCCAAGGCTATTATGAAAATTAAAGAATATCTAGATTCAAAAATGAAAGTCACTACAAAGTATGAGTTATTGCAGTTTTTATTGTTGCCTACACTCTGAGAAGGCTCTTTATGCTAATCCTAGCCACTTAAAGGCATGAAAGAAATGAATTTGAATGCATTAGTCATTCACACTGAGTTTTATTCTTGTTTGGTGATATTTGAATGTTTTTATTGGTGAGATTTGTTTTTTATATTTCGCAGTTTGGGATTTATTGAGACCTGAGCAGCTCTATTGAACCACTTTTAAAAAGATTTAATGAACCCAAATCTTTCACTCAGGATGAACATTGGACCCAGGAAGGGAGTGAGGCAGAAAGCAGTTTTGAATATATGTTTAAGTCATTCAACCCAAGAGGGCTCCACACCTTAGTGCATATTAGATGCTGCCAGGGTACGACTATGGAACACTACTGTTAGGTTTTGAATGCCTTGATCACTTATGCAAAAAATAAGGAAGGAACACCAAGGGACTGAGGGTGGCTTTTGTTCACCTCATTTCAGTTGTTAGGTTCTTACTGAGACTGAAGTTGGGGGGAAAAAGCCCTGTATGTTTTTCTTAAACCAGGTAGGAACACATAGCACCACCACTGTTCATTATTTTATAGGAGTTTGCGGCTCACAGGTATCTCTTCACGTAGACTTATTTTAAACTAAAAGTCCTCATTCTCTCACCCATGGAGTTATGCTTCTCAGCCTGATATAATTATTCCTAATTATTAGAAAAGGGAATTGAGGCCAAGGGAAACTAAATCACAGGGTCATTGGCTTACTAAGTGGAAAGACAGGAATAGAACCTTGTTTTCCAGTGGGTCCTCTGTATCTCCCATCTACATTTTGGACCTATGTTTGCTTATGAAATATTGGTCTTTAGGTATCAGAACTGTCCGAATTAGCAGAAAAAAAAAAGGTGATAGTTGAGCTTTTGCATTTCTTTATAAAAGTTTTATGGAGAAGAAGCAAGGTTATATTTTAATTAAGTTTTAAACACAAGACAGATAAAATAACTTCACAATCCTGTTTTCAGTAAAGGTTTGGGGGTCCTTATGTAATCTGTTCAGCCAGCATGTGCATATGCATTTCACTTTTACCATAAATGATGTAAGAGCAAGTAGAAAACTGTGCTTGTCACCAGAATTCTCCTGTCTGACCCATCTCAGGAGAATATCAGAAATGTAGCATTTTAGAATTAAATATAAAATAACTATAAAAATAGTTACTGCATTTGGTAGGAAGCTCATAAGGTAACTTGAAAAATTCCTTTGTAACTAAGATACAAATGGGTTTTAAAACCCTTTCATATTTATGGGCACCTTCAAAATATGGGAAGAACATTTAAAGCCATTTAAAATACTTAAGTATTTTTTTAATATTTATTTATTTTTGAGAGACAGAGAGAGACAGAGCATGAGTAGGGAGAGGCAGAGAGAGAGGGAGACACAGAATCTGAAGAGCCTCCCGTCATGGGGCTCTAACTCTGGACCATGAGATCATGACCTGACCCAAAGTCAGATGCCTAACTGACTGAGCCACCCAGACGTCCCTAAAATATTTAAGTATTTATAACTTGTTAGGCAATATTGTGATCACGTGATGAAGCCATATATATGTGTGTGTGTGTGTGTGTGTGTGTATGTATATACATATATATATATACACACACACATAGTCATTTTAAAAGCTTAGTTATAAGGGGAATAGGTATGAAATAACTTAATAAGTCCAACCCCCCCCCCTTCCCCTTCCTTTTCTTTGTCAAAGACACCTTATGGAATTGATGAGTCTTAAATATATTTGTCATCAGGAATATTCTTGCTTTCTTTTACACAGAGAACAGGAATAGGAATTGTTTGGTTAGGTGAAAGAGGCTTTTGAATATGAGATTTGAAAAAAATCCTGTAGCCTATATCTGCATTTTTTCAAGCCTTAATTAATGTTTATGAATTAAGCAGGAATTTTATTTCTAAGTCATCAAAGATTGTTACAAACACAAATAAAGTATCCTTTTAAAAGTATCCCACATTAAATCAAAGGCACATCATCAAAGTAGGGGCACCTGGGTGGCTCAGTCTGTTAAGTGTCCAGCTTCAGCTCAGGTCATGATCTCACAATTTGTGGGTTTGAGCCCCACAACAGGCTTTGTGCTGACACCTCAGAGCCTGGAGCCTGCTTGGGATTCTGTGTCTCCCTCTCTCTCTGCCCCTCCCCTGCTCATGCTCTGTCTTTCTCTCTCTAAAAAATAAATAAAAGTTAAAAAATGGAAAAAAAATAATTCATTTAGGTTGTAGTATTTTCACATTATTTTGTTTTTAATCATTTGCACTGTTCTGAAGATCACATTTAAAAAATTTTTAAAGACATGAAATAATGCATTTTTATTTGTTTTTAAGTATAACCATAACTATAAAGTAGAGGAACTTAAGACAAAGACCTAATTTGCATCATACACAGACAGGATGGGGCAATCTAATACACAACACAATGTGAATCTTTCCAAACAAGTTTGCTAAAAATACAGCTCCCATGTTTAGTGTTACAAATAAAACAATCTTCTCATTTAGAAAAATCAAGACATCATCTGATTAATAAAGCCTGTTCTTCCCCCTGTTTTAGAGTTGCTTGTCTTCATTTAGAAGCTGTAAATTCATGAGGAAAAAAACAGGTTTTGTTATGGTCTATAAAGATCTTAGGAACAAATTACAAATATGCACTTTTTTAACAAACACAAATGTTTTCTTTCTCAAAATGTAAACATTCAATAAATAAAGCAAACATAATATTCCAAGTATAGAAACACTAGTAATTCATTTATGAAAGAGGTATATTTTAGTATATATTTGGTGGTGGTGATGTAGAAAACATTGGAGCTCAAGGAAGAATTCTTGAGCCGTCTTTGGGGCAAAAAGGTGGTTTTATTAAAGCACAGGGACAGGACCCATGGCAGAAAGAGCTGCCCAGGGTTGACTGGTGACTGATTATATACCTTCAAGTTGGGAGGGGGTCATGGACAGTGTTAAGCCTCTAAGGAGTTTTGGAAGCACGGTTTCCAGGACCTTGAGGGGGCTAGCTATTGTTAAGGTAAGGTTATTTACTATTGTCTAGTAAAATATGAGTCATGAGACCCTTCAGATGTATTTCAGTGGGCCATAAATTTGGAGGATTATTGCTAACATATATCTGGGGCAGGGAAGTGGGTTGGAGATACAGGAAGTTTCCAAAGGGATTTTTATATGTTAAAGAAGACTTACTGCGTCCTGGAGGTCTGGCTCATGTCAAGCTAAGGTTGCCTTCCACCCTTAGCAAAGTGTCATCATCCCCGCAGCTGAGTTCCTAGAGGATTGTCACTGCCTGTTTCAAGGACTTGTCCGTGGGCTGTAGACAGTAAGGAAATTTACTTTTTCACTTGCCTTAGTTTCCCACATCAGTAACTTTTTTTGGTCTTAAATATAAAAGCACTTCACCAATAGAATCAGGCCATTATTATTTAGTCTCCTTATCAGAGGAGAAACAGTAGAATTTTGGCTCTAGGATCAGGTGACAGGAAAGGATTGAAATATCTAAAAGTCATTTGGCTGGAGAAAAGTGTTTTCTTGAGACTTGGAGGCAGTCATTCATTGCTTTGCACTTACAAGTATTCCTCAGTGAACTTCTTCCCTACAGTCTTTAGAATAAAGCATAGGATCTGGACTCCTGAAGGGGTTCCTTCCAGCTGGAGCACCTACCAGCAAGGCACCCTTGCGAGCATGCAGAATGCTGTGCTGTTGAAGCTCGATAGCCACCTGCAAGACCTTGATTTTCTCCATGCTGGCCTCTAGCTGGAGCTGCTCCCTTGGGCACTGTGGGCATTCTCGCTGGCCCCGGAAGACAGGGTGGCCAACCGTGCTAGGTGCCCTCAGGCCTGAATTATTACATTCATCTGTAGTCTAATAATTTACAAAGTACTAAATAATCAACAATTTAATACTACTTTACCATTAATTAAAGGAACAAGAGATTTTCTTAAATCTTACACCTAAAAAAATCATTATTTTGGGGGGGTCCTGTGCTTAAAGAGTTAAGTTATGTCACAGGAATCTATAAATCATTTTAGACCCAGTGCAGACAATAGCTGTTAGTATTTTACATTTGAATAAGATATTGAAAACACATTTGTCAGAGATGTTTGACCTTGAGAAAATACCAGACTGATTTTCCAATGAAAAGACAGGCATTTTTATTCATAGAATTATGAAGGGGAAATAAGAACCTATAATTTTACTTGATATACTTGTGGTAAGTGTGTGATTGGCACTTAGACCATCTTCCTTTAATCACGACTTAATTAATACAACTTTGTTCAGGAAAAGTGGTGAATAATAATTCATTGATGCTTTAGTTATTCACTTTTTACTCTCTGAAAGTAACCTCTAAAATCTTGTATCTTTCAAACCGTTTTTTTTTTTTCGTTCAATGTGTGCCATGGAATTCATTTCTAATGTATCAAAATTTTCTCATGTAAATGTAAATAATTTATAATGAACTTCATAAAAATTTTGCATATGTAGCCAATGACAGATATTTATCCTATTAAAAGGTTGAATTACATGTACCTTTTTCAAAAATTTTTTAATGTTTATTTATTAGTTTTGAGAGAGAGAGCATGTACACATGAGTGGTGGATGGGAAGGGGAGAGAGAGAAGGAGAGAGGGGATTCCAAGCAGGCTCCATGCTGACAATGCAGAGCCCAATGCTGGGTGGATCTTGAACCTGTGAGATCATGACCTGAGCCAAAATCAAGTGCTGATTGCTTAACAGACTGAGCCACCTGCACCCCTACCTTTTTCAAATTTTTAGCATAAGTTTCCCAAATACTTTAATGCCTTGAAAATTTTCTGTTTATTTTTCATTTTAGAAAGAAGGACAATCTTTATTTACTATTAGTTTAATATTACCTATGCCCTTGGATATGATATATCAATGGTCACTACATTTTAATACATGTAGTTTTTGTTCAACCCATCAGATAATTTCTAATCACAGATTTTTGTTTTTTAATGTTTATTTTTGAGAGAGAGAGAGAGAGAGAGAGAGAGAGAGCAAGTGAGCAGAGGAGGGGCAGAGAGAGAGGGAGACACAGAATCTGAAGTAGGCTCCAGGCTCTGAGCTGTCAGCCCAGAGCCTGACACAGGGCTTGAACTCACAAACCACAAGATCATGACCTGAGAGGAAGTTGATGCTCAACTGACTGAGCCACCCAGGTGCCCCTGTAATCACGGATTTTAGGGTTAACACCAGTTTAATTAAGCAAAACTGGTTGCACTTACTTATTTTTTTATTATTTTTTTTTGCATTTACTTATTAATTCATAATTCTCTTCCTTAATTGTTCTTTTCTCCTGCCTCTCTGTATACTGTTTTTATTGTTGTTGTTGTAGTTTGTCTTAGCCCCCAGAGCCTCTTTCTACTCTTTGGTCATCTCTCAGATCCTGTTCATTGCCTTTCTTTCTACCCAGAACTATGCTGGATCAAAATTTTTGAACATTTGCAAGGCACTACTTATATACTGGATTATAATTGTATCCTGGCCCACAGCCTTGATTCTCCCACTCCTAAAGTCAGAAAACATGCTGTTTTAGTCCACATGACTGCAAGGATTTTCTGTGCATGTTCAGAAGACTGGCTTGCATAAGACATTAGAGGATTTATTTATCCTTTTGTTCTAGAGATTGGAGCAATTCATTTGTCATGTTTACCTTAATGTAACTACTTAGATTATGTGGATCAGTGGTACTCCGATGGTAGGTAAGTCCCCTGGAGTGCTTGTAGAGATACTTACTGTTGGTCAAACATTCTGATTCAGTAGGTAGTGGGTGCTACCTGGGAAACTATAGTATTAAGCGAAACCTAAGTGATTCTGGTTCATGTGGTCCAAGGATTATACTCTTTAATAAAAAATGGTAATATTTCCCCTTCTATGAACTACTTAGGGTAAGAAATTAAAGAAGTTAGGATACTTTGGCCAAGTCCTTTACTTTTTTCTACCTATTTGCAACAGTAAGAGTAGCTCTAGCCCCAACTTTGGATTCATTACGCTTAAATCTCTTGCATCCTTATATGACTTGAAATTCATTTCTATGACGTACAAAAGACAGACCCCAGTTTCAGATGGCTTAGAGGAAACTTAACTTGCAAGTATATCACTGGTTCTTCAAATTATTAAAACTAAGAGAATGTTTTAGAGACAGAAGATACATATTGTAGATAATTTATTCTAATCCCCTGCTTCTAAATGAAAAAAAAAATATCTAGTCTTTTTAAAGGTTTTCTAAATTAAACATAAGCTAGTTATTTGTATCATCACTAGTAGAAGACAGGTCTCTTCAATCTGAGTAGGAACTTCTCCCCATTGAAGCAATATTTTATTTTATTTATTTATTTTTGAAGTTTATTTATTGAGAGAGAGAGAGAGAGCGAGAGAGTGAGCACATGTATGCACGAATGGGAGAGAGGGAGGAGAGAATCCTAAACAGGCTCCATGCTGCCAGCAGATAGCCCAATCTGAGGATCGAACCCACAAACTCAGGAGCTCCTGAAGCAATATTTAAAAATTTTTACTATTTATGAGAATAACCTGAGGTACCTATCAAGATGAATATTCCTGGACTCAACCTTGGAAATCTTGTTATAGTAAGTAGGGAGCATAGGAAACTTTTTTTTTTTTTTTTGGTAAATGTTTATTTATTTATTTTGAGAGAGAGAGAGAGCATGAGCGGGGGGGGGGGGGGGCAGAGAGAGAGGGAGAGAGATAATTCCAAGCAGGCTCCATACTGTCAGCATAAAAGCCCGGTGTGGGGTTCAAACTCATGAACAGTGAGATCATGACCTGAGCTTAAACCAAGAGTTGGAGGCTTAACCAACTGAGCCACCCGGGTGTCCCAGGAAACTATCTTTTTAACCATCATCTAGGGAGATTTGAGTATAAGTGGTCCAAGGACCACATTATGTGAAATATTGTATAATATCCTGCTAAAAGGATTGAAGAGTTAAATAAATAAAACATGATAACTAGCCTTAATTAGTTAAGGAAAATCATTCAACTAGGCTCCACAGCAGGCCCTGGGCTAATAGATTTAGTCTTTACCCTTCAAGAAACCCACTGGTTAGAGGTGGTGGTGACAATTAGGCAAATGAATTATTTACAGCGTGTTAGATGACATGGAGCACAGGGAAAGGAGTGTCAGTAAGGCCATCAGGAAAAATACCCAGAGAAAGTGACCTTGATGGGGTGAGTAGACTGTGACCTAGGGCTCTCAGGCAGTGCGTGTAGCTTGGGCGGGGGGGAACCATAACAAAAATTTGTGATGAGGGAAAGCATGACACATAGGATTGTTACAGGATATAATGTATGTGCTTAGCACCCATCGTAAACATTCGGGAAATGCTTGTCATTATGTATATTTAACAGCAGACTAAGGCTGTGATAAATTGGAAAGAGAATCCCATGAGAGACATTGATTTGGGAGGGCCTCAGGCCACTTGAAGCTTTATATCAAATAGTGAACAAATACTTAGGGCGGATGCTACTGTCTGTAGCTCATTTTTATGAACTCACTAATAAATTATTTGTGGGAGAGCCAGCAATTTTCTAGGACCTGGGCCTTGAGCATCTGGGAAGATGAAATTTCAAGGAGATATCATAAATGGTATCAAATATTGCAAAAAGGTCAAATGTGAATAACAGCTGAAGAGTCTCCAACAGATAAGGTTGTTAGCTCTTCATGACATGATTCTGATGTGGGTGGTTAAGAATAGTTTGGAATGCTGATAAATATTCACACCCCTGCCTTCCAAATTGGGACTATTAAATTAGAATCTCTGGGGTATATGGCTTAAGGATCTTGACTAAAAAAGTATCTGGGAGATTATTTTGCAGACTGGGGTTTGAGAACCAGTGAACTAGAGAAATGTATTTCAGTATGTGGTAGGAACAGAACTGAAAAGCTTTAACCAGTATACAGGGGAGAGGAAGTGTAGATAAAGTAAGTGTAGATAAGATTTGTTATGTAAGCAAGGCAGGAGTTAGGAAGATGATTAGGTCAATGGAGGATTTTTGTTTTTATATTTTGTTTGAATTAACACAAACCATGGGAGTCCTTAAGTATGTTATTTTCTGATTAGAGACTTCAGAAGATACTCTGGGATCATTTGCTTACTACCAAATAACTTGTATCTTTATTTGAGTTCTGAGGCTGTAGGTTTTTATTAATTTGCCAATACAGTGATCTAATTTATCCAAAAGTTAAATATTTAGGAATCTTCAAATTTGAAGCACATCCCCCCCAAAAAAAGACTTAGTAAAAGGACTTAGTAAAAAGATTTAGTAAAAAGACTTAGTAAGTGGATCACAGAGCTGGGATGTGAGAAGGGCAGAACAGCATTTTAAATTGTCACATCATTCATTTTAATAAAAAGTTTTTAGGTTCTTACTGAGAGGTAGTTTAGCACACCATTCTCATCATTCTTTTTTTTTTCTTACTTTGTTTATTTTATGTATGTATGTATGTATGTATGTAATCTCTGCACCCAACATGGGACTTGAACTTCTGATCCCAAGATGAAGAGTCGCATGCTCTTCTCCCTGAACCAGCCAGGTACCCTTTAACACATCATTCTTAACACCCATGTTTATATTTCTAGTACTAGCATAATTTTTATGCCAGATAGCATTAAACTCTTTAACTGTCTTCTATGCTAAATACCAAATAATGACTATGCAACCATGTTTGTCTGCAAAAAGACTGTCAGGAAGTTATGATAGATGCTTCACTTCTGCTTTCTAAATCTTGCAGAATTTCAACTTTTGGTTGACTCTCACCTGGGCAATTCAGAGAAGGAAATTCTGCGAAGCATAGTTTCCAGCTTAACCAAGTTGCCACAGCACAATCACCCCATAACTTATATTGGGAGTACTTTGTATTTAGGAGTCTTCTGTACTTTGTATTTAGGAGTCATGATGGTTCCACATACGTTATGAAGTTGTGCCTTGACAACAACAGAAGGGATGCCATGTGAATCAGAAGGCAGTCTTTACTATTGTTCTTATTTCTCCTCTTCCTCTTACTTTATAAAGAGGTAGCTTTTATTGACTATGGTCTGCATGAACTGTGGAAATTGTTTACCCACAGTTTAATTTTATTTTCTTAGAAACATGAGAGCTAGGGTAACATTATCATTTTCTTCTAACAGATGAGAGAGCTGAGGTTAATGGATATTGAGTAATTTGGCAAAATTATAAGATCTTTCTATTTAAAAAAATGTTACTCATAGTTTGTTAGATTCAGGAGTATAGTCAAACCACTGTGCTATAGAGAGAAAAACTAGGATTTCATTGTTAGTTTGAATAATGGTAAGAAGAATGACCAGAGTTCAGTTAGGTGTTTATACTTCTTCCTGTTTGGAGAGGACTCACTTTGATCCCTTGATGTAAATAGGCCAGAGGTTGACAGAAAGGCCAACCAGAAGGTCACAGCTCACCAAAACAAAGAGGACTGGGAGACATAGTACAGAGCCTCACAGGACAGAAAGAACTGATAGGAGGTAAATTGCTTGCCTTGGTATTGGTAGGGGAAAGCCTCCTAGTTTCTAATCTACTCTGAATCCTTTGTGTAGAGACAGAGCGGGAAGAGTACCTAGAAATATCTAGTTATCAGAAAAAAATAAGAATAAGGAAGGATCAATTGAATGGAGTATAATTTTCCTTTTAGAAAACATTGCTCATATGTAAAGCAACTGCTCATAAGAATTATTCCATTCTTCACTTTCTAGCATAACGTGACTGTCCATTTTAGTTGTGCATTGATAGCCTAGTGAGAATCTGGCAGAGAGTTTGTTTGTTCATATGTGCTCTGTAAGCTGGTCTTCATGCAGACAAAGCAGGATATGGAGCCATGAACTTGGAATTTGAGAATGTGGGAAGAGTTACTAGTTATAGGGAGAAAAAAGGTAAATGATACCTGTCCAGTCTAGTTTATAAAGGGATTATACTTAAATATTAAGGTGAGCTGATACAAAAATCAAATATGTTATTCTTTGAAAATGAAAAATATCTCATGGGAGGGATACAGCTTGATCAATATACATTAAACAACAAAAATAGGTTTACTTTATTATTTTTAAAAATTTTTTTAATGTTTATTTTTGAGAGAGAGAGACAGAGTGTGAGCAGGGGAGGGGCAGAGAGAGAGGGAGACACAGAATCTGAAGCAGGCTCCAGGCTCTGAGCTGTCAGCACAAAGCCTGACGCGGGGCTCGAACTCACAAACTGTGAGATCACGACCTGAGCCGAAGGTGGACGTTTAACCAACTGAGCCACCCAGGCACCCCCAAAATAGGTTTACTTTAGATTGGAATTGTTCATATGTTCACAGTAGCAATCATGATAATATGTTTTCCATTATTTCTTTCCTCCCCTTTTTTTCTCACATAATAGTCCTGAGTGTTACAAACACTGGGAAAATATCCTCATTTACCTCACCTTCCATCATTCCCAGAAACATAACTACAAAATTAATCTCTCCTTATAAGTGTTTGCAGATCATTTGTATGGAATACATAGGAGTTAAAGTTACAGTAATATTCTCTCCCATAGGCAGTTGCTAATTTTATCTGAGTGCTGTTACACCTTTAGTATTTATTTATTTATTCATTCATTCATTCATTCATTCATTTATTTATATTGAAGTGTAGTTGACACACAATGTTTCAGGTATACAACAGTGATTTCACAAGTTTACATGCTATTGTTTAAAAAATTTTTTTTTGCATTTTTAATGTTTATTTTTTGAGAGAGAGAGACAGAGCTCAGATGGAGGAGGGGCAGAGAGAGAGTGGGAGGGGGAGACACAGAATCCGAAGCAGTCTTCAGGCTCTGAGCTGTCAACACAGAGCCCGGTGCGGGGCCTGAACCCATGAACCGTGAGATCATGACCTGAGCCGAAGTTAGATCCTCAAACGACTGAGCCACCCAGGTGCCCTACATGCTATTCTTTTAACTAAATTTTAAAGTGGTGTCCAAACTCGCTAATAAGTAAACAGTATTTAAAAATGCAAAATGTATGCTATTTCTCTAACTGCAAAAGGTAACAGCACACCAGAACATGTTTAAAGCAATTTTCAGTTATTTGTGCCAGCGTTTTGTATCTTTTTTCCTAGTGGCAATTTTTCTTGGTGGTATTTATTACTAAGATTAATGAGTTTGACTTTCACTAGCTTGAGAGCTAAGTAAATAAGTTCTTAATTTACTTGGGGTGTTTTAGCACTCAGACATTCTGGAATTTCTTTTTTAATCCAATGACATTAAAAAACCACTTAGGAATAATTATACAATGTACATTCAATCTCAGAAGAATTGTTTTTCTACTGTGAGGTAGAATCCAATCAGAAAGAATTTTTAAAAGACTTTCTCCTAACGTGTTTGTATTGATTGAATTGAGATATGGTCCACACAAATCAATACATGAGAAGACAAGTTGTGTGTGATGACAGTAATTCTATCTGCAGGGTAACTGCCAAATGTCTGGGTACCAATGATTGTATTTCAGCTGGCTGGTCAGCACATGATAATTTGTCAGTAAGTCATTTTGCTTTCTCTGACTTACAAAATAATACTCATTTTCCTCAAAATATACATTTTGCTTACTATATCAATATTATTATATTATATATGTAATATATATATTATATATCAAGACTCGAAGGGTTGAAAATGCCCATTCTTAAATTTGACTTCCTTATCTGGCTCTTCAGAGAAGGGATGGTCTCAGAATCCACATGCTTCCTGGTTTCCAGTATTGGTTTATGCAAGAAGGTGCTTGTGGCCAGGTGTAAGACAATGATACGCTATTGCAGCTACTGAAATGTTCTCTACTAGGGACATTTCTGCTTACCAAGGCTAAAGAAAACCAAGGGAAGTAGAGCAGCAGATTACATTAGGAATTTCTATAAGGGACTATCAAAGGCAGGGGTAAGAAGTACCATTCAGAGAACCATGTAATTGGGTGGGACTTAGAAGTCTCTAATCTATCCTCCATCCAGTGCAAGAAGCCCAGCTGGGTATTTTCTCCCACCACTTACTCATTTCCTGGATTGGCAGTGTTAATTACCAGTCAGTGAAACACATTTTACATAAGTAAGAAATGATAAACATCAGAGTACCAGAAAAACAACCCACAAAGAAGAAATATTTAGGATATTCAGTTCAAGGGCAAATACACTTTACTATCATATGATCCTGCTTAGTTTCTTACCTTTCTTAGTTCTGAAATTTTTAGTAAAAACATGCAATTTCTATTTTTAGAAACCAGGAATGAGATGAAGCTGAAGTTCTCTTCAACAAGAGAATAGTGGTTCTTTAAAAAAGGCCCATTGCAGTTTTAATGTCTACAACTGATACCCACTATTCACCTAAATTACAAATTACATTTCTTTTATGATATATATGTCCATTTCTAGTTAGAAATGTAAATCCAACTATAATACTGTGTTAAATTTATTTTTACATCTCTCATATTCCATTGTGACTGAATATTTCATAAAATTTAAGTTACCAACTTTGTTATCAAGGCATATTTTGCATCAGTGTTCAGTATGTTTGGTTGTATATTAATTCATGGGTATTTTCTTTTAACCAGAGAGATTTCTTCAGAGACCACTTCTCACTCCAAATTTAACCGCATTCTGTTTTGTTCTCTTAGGAAGAATCTGTATTATTAACAGTAATTGAAAGATGGTAAGAAGTCACATATTCTGAGAGTTTTTACATTATGTCATCTGGATGTCTGTAGGTGCCTTTGAAAGAAAATTGTTTAATCTGTGCTTTTCTTGTTTTGTCGACACCCTGAGTAGTAATTGTGGTTACAAGGCATTGAAGTCCATTTAGAGTAGTTTTACACTTTTTTTTCTTTTTTGGTAGGCAAAGGGAAGAGTGCAGTAATTTTATTATATGATTATCATGACATTGGAAATGTATCTCTGGGTTGTAGAGGACATTTTCTGCAAAACCTCATGATTGTAATTTTGGATCATTGAGGAAATGTTTGAAACCAGTTTGCACAGAAGAGTTTCACAATTTAAAAAATCTCAAAATCCTAGCCATAGAGGAAGATACTAGTTTTGTCCCCATTTTTCAGAAACGAAAACTGATATGGGACATGTTTAAAGTATGCTGTGCTGGGCCACACTAACCAACAAAGATGATATATTTTAGTAGTTTCCTTAATGAATATTTCAAATGAAATATACTTCTGTGAATGGCCAAGTGAATCATGCAATAGATTTTGCACTTTTTTCCCCTCTGTGGTTTCTCAAGGCTCTTTTTAAGTAGGGAGCATGCATGTTTTTGAGGGAAAAATGCGAGCTAGAGGAATTAATTTTCAGTTGATGAAAGTGTTGTTTTTATTGTTGGATTTCATTCTTTTAAAGTTTCAATTTTGTATTTTAGGAATTGTTCAGCTAAGGAAGAAAAAAAAAGCCAGGAAAATTCTGACTTCTATTAGGACCTTTCCATGGGGTAGGAGGTTCTTTGCAAGGGCTTGTCAGCAATTACTTCTGGAGTTTGTGAGTAGTAAGGATCAAGGTAAACAGAACATATTGGACTGTTGGTTTAGACAAGAATGATGATATGACTTCAATATGCAATGTTGGCTGTCACTCACTCCTTGTTTTTTTCTCCTGACTTTATATTCTCAAATTTTATGGTTATACATACATGCTGTCCACATTAGGGTTGGAGTCACTTCATTCTAAAATTTGATGTAAAACAATAATAGAGAACAAAATCACCCTATACTTAGAAAGGGGGATATTTGGTAAAGTTGATATACTCTAGCACTGCTGTTTAATATAATAGTCGTAGCCATTTGTACTCTTTAACACTCGAAATGTGGCTCCTGTGATGGAAGAACTGAATTTTCAATTCTGTTTAATCTTAGTCAATTTAAATTTAAATAACCCCATGTGGGCGAACACCCCTGGGCAGTGATGTGTGTAGCTCTAGAAGTGACTGCCAAACGTCCATGCCCCTGACCCTTTCCGGAATATGTGGAGTGCTGGTTCTTTCTTAGGGCTCATTGACACCTACCTCATTGACAAATTTGAGCATTCTTTTTTCCCTAGTGTGGGCCCAGCTTGAATAGCTAGATCTCTATCTATAAAAGTCTTTGGTTAGCCGACGTCTCCTGGTCATCCTCTAGCTTTGCACCACTGGTTGCCTGTTTGCTTTCTCTGAGTCTTCTTGTAATTGGGACTGGATCCTGTTCCTTCTAATTCTGGCTTATGCTGACAGCTACTGAGCATGCCTTCTGTCAGTTATAGCCATTTCCAGTTGGTGATTTTCGATTCTTGGACATAGAAGTTCCTTTCAGTAATGTGCAGTGGACATCTTGGCTGTGTTCATTAGGGCACCATAGCTAGTTTCTGCAGCTGTCATAGATGCCTGCATGTCAAATCTGGTGATGAAGCTGTCCTTTTTCATTTTGTTGCTGCACAGCTGGCTCATTTGGCAAATTATTTAATCTGTTTGCTCTAGCTTCCTTATAAAACGGAGATAATACTCATATCTAGCTCACTTGGTTACTTGAGGAATAAATGAGTTAATATAAGAGAGGGGCTTTGAATGGTGCTTGGATATATGATTGTGTATAAATCACCATTAGTAACAGTACTTGAGTGGTTTACATCAGATGCTCTGTTTAAAACGATTTCCATTTAGCTCTTCATTTTTATTACATGTCAGAATATTATAAAAATACATTCTTTTAATTTTTTCTGTAATTTAGCCTGAAAATGTTGTAGGGGAGGCTTAAGAAAGTGACTATATTACATATTTAACTTCAAGAACTTGAAATTTTCATTCAGTGCTCAATTTTCATCCTAAATGATCTAATCTGTGACCTTGGGCCATTAAATATGTGTGCGTTTTCTTTTTCTCGCCTATCTCACATTACTGTCTAGTTTAATAACAAATCCCGGGTCAATAGGAACTTCTTAGAAGGTAGTTTAAAAAACATCAATTATTAATTACACATGCCCTTTTGAGTATTACTGCTACCCAAAAAGGTTTAGAATTTTTCCACGCAGAATCCCCTCCCCAAGCCCAAGACAGCTTTTCAAATAACTTGTAAGAGAATCATATTACATTTATTGGCTAGGATTAGTGTCTCTCAGGTTTGAAATAATTTGTTAATAATTGGTGTCTTTACCAGATACTAGGCAGATTTCCTAAAGAATAACCAAGCCAAGGACACTGTGCACTTATCTTCGTTCAGAACCACTGACTTTATCTGTTGACTTTAGTTCTGGCTTCTGTTCTTCTAAACATTCAATTCATATATAAATATACACATACATGTATATATGCATGTATGTCTTGGTAATTTCTTGTTGTTTTTAAGCATTTGTGCCCTGTAGAAGAGAAGGAAAAAGTGGAAAATCAAGATGAATAATCTTGGCAGCTATGTTGTAGAAATATATAATTTTGTTTACTGAGACAAATGACTAGTCGTGTTGTGAGAAATGGTTAGCCAACTAGCAGAAAACAAGACAAAACAAAACAAAATCCATATTCCAAGATGAAAAAATAAAACATTTATGTGTAAAATATGAACTCTTAGTAATATAAGAGGAAAACCTGAGAGAATTTATAATCTTACAATGGAGAAGTGCTTCATAACCATAACTCCTAGTCTGGAGCCCATGGAAGGAAGAATGATAACATTACAAAAATCAGTTACATTAGAATAAAATCTGTATTGCAAAAATACCAAAATCAAATACATAGGCCGGGAAAACTATTTGCAATTTATATCACAGGAATGTGTTAATATTGCTTAAGATTTTCTAGAAATCAAGAATAACACAAAAATTAAACCTGTACACAAAGGGAAGACATTTTTTTAAAATGTTTTTATTTATTTTTGAGACAGAGAGAGGCAGAGGGTCAGAGAGAGAGGGAGACACAGAATCTGAAGCAGACTCCAGGCTCTGCACTGTCAGCACAGAGCCTGACGTGGGGCTTGAACCCACGAACTGTGAGATCATGACCTGAGCCGAAGCTGGACGCTCAACCGACTGAGCCACCCAGGCGCCCCAAAGGGAAGACATTTTTAATAAAAGAAGATGATGAAATGGTTCTTGTACATAGGGAATTATGTCTTAATCCTAACCCTAATGTCCATCAGAATCCTATAGAAATTCAAATCCTAAAGCAACATTGATAGAATTTTTTAGTCTCTTGAATTGATGGACATCTGTAAGCTTGTTAAACTCACACTATAGGTATAGTCACTAGTAGCAAAATAACACTCTCACTTGTTGCTTGTGAGAATGTAAACAGTACATCTCCCATGTTGGACAGTTTTGCAAGATCTATAAATATTAAAACTCCATGCATATTTTAACCCAGACATTTTTTTCTCCCATGAATTTATTACTGGTTCTATGGTTGAATATTCATGATATAAAATTTGTATAAAAATTATACTGTTGGGTGCTTGACTGGCTCATTCAGTGGAGCATGTGACTCTTGATCTCGGAGTCATGAGTTCGAGCCCCACATTGGGGGTAGAATTTACTTAAAACACATACACACCCCCCCCCCCCCCACACACACACCAAAATAAAAAAGCATTAAAAATTTTATACTGTAGTATTATTATAATAGCAGAAATAACTTAAATTTCTGTAGCATTTGATGGTTAAATGAATTAAGGTATGTCCATACAATGGAAACCTCCCCAACTGTAATAATTAACTAAAAAAAAAACAGAAGAAGAATAAGGAAGTTTCCTATACAGAGATATGAAAGGCAGCCAAGCTATAATATTAAGTTAAAGAATCAAGGCATTGTGGGAGCTCTTTCCTTTCTCTCTCCCAGCCATTTTGGCAGCTGCTCTTGTTGGGGCTGTCCTGCATCTAAGGCATGGAGGTGGTGGCTGAAAAGAAGAAAAAGTCAGTGGAGTCGATCAACTCTAGGTTCCAACTCATTATGAAAAGTGGAAAGTATGTGCTGGGGTACAAGTGGACTCAGAAAATGATGAGACATAGTAAAACAAAACTAGTCATCTTTAACGACTGCCCAGCCTTCAGGAAATCTGAAATAAAGTAGTCCACTATGTTGGCCCAAACTGTTGTCACTATGTGGCAATAATATTGAATTGGGCACAGCATGTGGGAAGTACTACAGAGTGCACAATGGCTCTCATTGATCCAGGTGATTCTGATATCATTAGAAGCATGTCAGAACAGACTGGTAAATTATAAATCATGCAAAATTTTTCCTTAATAAAACTGGCCAGACCTTCTTAAAAAAAAGAATCAAGTTGCTATATGGCATGTGAAGTAAATAACATAATTCAAAAATACAGTCCAATAAAAATATGTGTTTGTATATTCATACATATATAAACCTCTGGAAGAATGCATATTACTGGAACTTTCATATAGGAACTGGATGTATGAACATAAGGATTAGAAAGAAACTTTTTACTGTATAATTTTATGTATGTTTTGATTTATGAACAGCATAGATGTATTACCTATTCAAATATACATATAAGTTGAATAAAAATGTTAGTTAAGGGAAGTATCCCTTTGAGAAACTCAAAATAAATTATATTTCTATAACTTATGTTTCAAGCCATCTGTAACGATATTAATTTCATTTATTATTTTGGCACAGTGGATCTTTGGGCCTCTGAAGCTCATTGTTTTAAATTTCATATTTGGTTATATTTCGTTAAGTTACGAAGTCATAATTCCTCACTGGAATAGTCCCGAAATTTGTATCGTTTTTATTTCAGCCAATAGCAAAATGAAACCCAGGAAGATTACCTTTGCATAATGTCAGAAAGCACGACTGTGGGAGAAATGGACTAAATTTTCTATTTTCTAACTTTCAGTCAGTATTCCTTCAATGATGTTGAATTCTATTACATTGCACTATCATTTCTTACATGTTCTATTTTAGTGTTAAAAGCTTCTATTTTATTATTTTGTAAAAACCTTGAACGGCCTCTTCAAGGACAAAATGTTAGCAAAATGGAACATGAGAATTATGAACTAAAAATATTAATATCTATTTTTCTTTTAACTTATTAGTCTGTTAAGATCATCCTTTGCTACAAAGGGAATTCATTTTCAAATATGAGAATACTTTAAAATATGTCTAGAATATTCTACAAAGTTATGTAAAGAGATTTCTATTAAGAAATTTTATAATTTAAAGACGAATCAAGTTCTTAATACAATAATTGTCTAAAATGAGAATTTGGACTTTCTTTTCTGAAGTCTAAAAATTGTCTTAATGGGAAACTAACAATTATTTTAGCCTAAAAATGAAAGACAACTAACTGGCATTTCCCTCTTTAAAGTATTGTCCCCCCACTCTTAACATCTTTTATTTGCTGCTCTTACATCTTAGAGACCAGATGCTTCAGCTTGTCATCTGTATTTGTTCATCCTCGCCTCTGTTGAGGCAATTAATCCTTGTTTCTTTCACTCCAGTACCACTTTCGACAATCCACCTCTCTTCAAACAAGATTGTTAAATAAATCTTTCTAAAGTACCACCTTCTGGTATCACTTCCAAGCCCAAAGAAGCTCCAATATCTCACAATATGTTCAAGAGAGATAAAATGCCTCAGAGTCAAATCTTGATTCCAAATGTATTTATTGAGCATCTAGGCATGTTGCAAGGTCTACAGAGACTTATTTCCTCTCTTCCCTATATCACTCTTTCTGGAGGTCAGAGTTTTAATTCATTTTCAAGTTCTGGCTCTCATAGGTAAGCAAGGGCCAGTACCCTTCCTCTAGATGCCACAGTCTCCTTATTTGTGAAATTGGAATGATAAAGTATACTTACATTACCGTTGTTAGGATTCAATGAAGTTGATGCATGTAAGATGCTTTGGAGATGTGTTTGGTATATAGTAATCACTCTACAAATATGCACTATTTTTACTCCCTTCCTCCTTGAAGAGTCAGGGTTGTGTTTGACTTCTCCCTTAGGTATATCTGTTTCCTGTGTTTAAGATTCTCTTCCTCCTCATCTCTACTTATTCAAATTCTGTCCTTCAGATCACAGTTTAAGTAGCTTCTTTCTGATACAGATATCTCTGTGCACTCCAGCCAGACACCTAATAGCACTAGACTGCAAATTCCACTTAGCTCTTAATCATATACTACTCAGGAGTAGAGATCATGTTTTAATTATTTGATTCCATCAATGCCTGGGTGCTGAGGCTTCTTTCACAACAAGACAGAATCAATAAACAACAAATTTCTTACATGTTAGGTATATACATCTTCCGGACCCAACTTGGAAAAAAAAATTATGACCTTTAGTCCTTTCATCATATTGGCAATCCACATGTCTTTTATTTTTACATGATACTCATTGGATGTTCCTTGAATATAAGAATCCTGTCACTGGGATTTGTGAATGGGCTTCAGAAGGGCAGCAAAGCCTCTGAAATTGCAGAATTTGGGGTATGGGAATATGTGTATTTTCTCCAGGCAAAGTGGTAGGCCCACAAAAATACTAGGAACCATTCTTAATGATTTGTTTTTATCCACGTTTGGTAAGTAGGAACCAAATTAATAATATTCAAATTGATCATGTTATATATCTTATCATTTGCTTAAATTTCCATGTTTTCAATGCAAGATATGCATTTTAAGACTTAAGTATATGAGATTCTTATGATTCCATTTTTATTGTTTTTTTTTTAACTAGATGAAGACTTAAAGAATATTTCTTTTTTTTCCCCATAATTGTCCAAATGAAATTGATGCTTTTAAAAAATGAATGGTGAGAGCTGTGCCTGTCTGGCTTAGCTGGTAGAGCATCCAACTCTTGATATTGGGGTCATGAGTTGAAGCCCCATATTGGGTGTAGAAATTACTTAAAAATTAAAAAAAATAATATAAATGGTGGTTTGTTAACTTCCGTCAAGATGAAGTAGGGAGCTTGGCAGAACTCCTCAGCAAAACAAGTTACATGAAAATTATAAAATATTGTTACTTAAAGTCTATTGAAATTGGGGTGGTTGGCTGCCTCAGTTAGAAGAGCATGTGACTCTTGATCTCAGGGTTGTGAATTCATGCCCCATGTTGGGTGTAGAGATTACTTAAAATAAATAAATGAATAAACTTTAAAAACTAGTTTATGGAAATTAACCATAAGGGAATATAACAAACAAATATCTATTCAAGAGTATCTACTATATTTTTGAAAGAACAGCAAGAGACTGTGGCGTTTGAACCATGACTAGCTGCATTACCTTTATACCACATAGCTCCATGTTACGGAGGCTCTATTATAGGCATATGTAGCCAAAAGCTGAAAGGCTACTTTTCTACCACATTTCAGTCTAGGATTATGATTTTACCCTGAGAGGACTCTTATGATTAGTGGTTGCCAGGTTATTGTTTTTCCATTCATTTTATTTACAATTTGTCTATGTCTTTAGCCTATTATACATTCTAACAATCTCCCTTTACAATTACTGTTTTGCTTTTTACGTGTTTCATTTCTTCTTTATATGTTTAATATTCATTATATTATCTATCCAATACTACCTCCTACCACTTGTACAATTATTTTTTTTGTAAATGTTTATTTATTTTTGAGAAAGAGAGAGGCAGAGCATGAGCGGGGGAGGAGCAGAGAGAGAGGGAGACACAGAATCTGAAGCAGGCTCCAGGCTCCGAGCTGTCAGCACAGAGCTCGATGTGGGGCTCGAACTCATGAATCGTGAGATGATGACCTGAGCTGAAGTTGGATGCTTAACCAAATGAGCCACCCAGGTGCCTCTTGTACAATCATTATATCAGCATATTCTATAAACTTCAAAATACATTGTTACTATTTTTTTGCTTTAAGAAGTCAAGAAATTTCTACTCCTGATTGGAAGCAGAAGTCTTCTTATTTATTGTTTGATTATCTTCTAATTACTGTGAGACATGTTAAAATCTTGGATTTGTCTATTTCTTCAAGTTTTGTAATTTTTCTTTAAATATCTTGATGCTATAAAAAGCAGAGATTTTAGTAATTAACATTTCCTTTGTATTGACTCATTAAATTTTCCTCTTTATATTAGAGAGTTTTGTTTAAAATTTTTTTTCAATGTTTGTTTATTTTTGAGAGAGAGAAAAACAAAGTGCAAGCAAGGGAGGGGCAGAGAGAGAGGGAGACACAGAATCTGAAGCAGGCTCCAGACTCTGAGCTGTCAGCACAGAGCCCAACGCAGGGCTTGAACCCATGAACCATGAGATCATGACCTGAGCCAAAGTCGGACACTCAACCAACTGAGCCACCCAGGCACCACTAGAGTTTTCTTTTAAAATATACTTCTCTAATGTAAATGAAACTTCACCAGTGGTTTTTCGCTTTTGTTTTGTGTGTGTGTGATTTTTTTTTTTTTTTTTGAGAAAGCTGTCTTTTTCCATCCCTTTATTTTCAACTTTTCTATGTCCTTTTACTTAAGGTATATCTATTATAAACAGAATATAGTTTTTAAAGAGTGTCTCAATCTTTATATTTTGAATGTATTTTAAATGAAATTCTGGTCTGCTTACATTGTATGCGATTAATATGTTTATAAGATTTTATTTTACACCACAGACAACATGGGTTATTAAAATATTTCTGAAGTTAAAATAACATGATGAGGATTTTACTGTAGGAGAATTAGATTATGTCATTGCTAAGGCAAGGAATGAGGTCAGAGAAATTAGAAAATTATTAAAATTAACACATGTTTGAGATATTGATTTCCTATAAAATCAATAAGGCTGGGGTGGGGGTGGGAATTAACAGAATTGGTGCACAGAGAGGACAGTTGTAATTTTTCCCTTTTTTCTAGTTTTATTGAGACATAATTGACATGTAACACTGCATTATCTTAAAGTGTACGGCATAATGACTTGATATTGTGAAATGCTTACTATAGTGACTGAACTTCCATCATTTCAAAGATACAAAAAATATTTTTTCCTTGTTCTGAGAACTCCTAGAATCTCCTCTCTTAACAACTTTTAAATATACCATATGCAGTGTTAACTATAATCATCAAGTTGTATGTTACATCTCCAGTATTTATCTTATGACTGAAGTTTGGATCTTTTGACCAGCTTTATCCAATTCCCCAACCCCGACCCCCTGCTTCTGTTAACCACAAATTTGATCTCTTTGCTATGCATTTAATTTTTTAAATTTTTTTATTTATTATTTTTTTCTTGTATTTATTTTTGAGAGACAGAGCACAAGTGGGGAAAGGACAGAGAGGGAGAGAGGAATAGAGAGGATCTGAAGCAGGCTGTGCGCTGATAGCAGTGAGCCCGATGTGGGACTTAAACTCATAAACTACGAGCTCATGACCTGAGCCAAAGTCAGCCGCTCAACTGACTGAGCCACCCAGGCACCCCAGTTTTTTATTTTTTAATTTTTATCTGTAGATTCCACATATAAATGAGATCATATAGTAGTTGCCTTTCTCTGACTTATTTTACTTAGCATAATGCCCTAGAGTTTCATCCATGTTGTTGCAAATGACAGGATTTTCTTCTTTTTCATGGCCAAATGATATTCTATATTATATGTAAATTTTTTATTTGGGAAAAAAAAGGCAGGCTATAGGTTACACTTAGGTGATGGACAACTTTAAGAAATTTGTAGAGCAAGAGAAACCTATGAAAAATAAAGGGAAGGAATCTGAGAGATTACAGGAGAACCTGGATAGTTTACATTCTGAAACTCTTCCTTTTGGGCTAGGGGCTAACTTTGCCAAATGCTATAGAACCTTCTTATTAAAATGTGGTTCTAGGGGCGCCTGGGTGGCTCAGTCGGTTAAGTGTCCGACTTCGGCTCAGGTCATGATCTTGTGGTTCACCAGTTCGAGCCCCGTGTCCGGCTCTGTGCTGACAGCTCAGAGCCTGGAGCCTGCTTCCGATTCTGTGTCTCCCTCTCTCTCTGACCCTCCCCCCATTCATGCTCTGTCTCTCTCTGTCTCAAAAATAAATAAACGTTAAAAAAAATTAAAAAAATAAAATAAAATAAAATAAAATGTGGTTCTAAAACCAGTAGCATTAGATTCACCTAGGACCTTTATCAGATTCTACTTTTAAAAAAATTACAAAATGATTTCCTACACATTAAATCTAAACACTGTATAATGCAGTAGTTCTCGATCTTGGCTGCTTATTAATATTACCTGTGGAGCCTTGAGACACTGCACCATGTAGGCTATAGCCCAGACCAAAGCAGAATCTATAAGTCTGGGACTCAGAAATCAGTATGTTGAGAGCTCCTCAGGTGGTTCCCTTGTAGCCAAGGTTGAGATTCAGTGCTACAGAGACACATAAGAGAACAAGGACTGGAACTAGATGATTCAGAGCAAGGAGAACTGGGGAGGATTTCAGAGGCTAGATTCTAGTCTTTGTTCTGCTATGGATAGAATTATTTATTCTCTGTAAAATCTGTTTTCTCTTTGTATTTTTTTTCTTATATTTGGCAAATATTTATTAAGGCCATGCTTTATGCCAGACACCATGAGAAGAGTTGGATTAATAATCTCCAAACCCCTCCAGTTCCTAAATCATCTGATTTTACTGTCTATGATTTATAAATTGGGAGATCATTGGTAATACCTAATAGATTGGTGGTAATCATCTGTATACGGTCACTGTGCGAGTGGGTGGTAAAAAAATTTGCTGGTTGTAACCAAGGAATTGAACGTACAGTATTGATCAGAAGCATCTATTGTATCAAAAATGGAAAAGCGATCCAAGTTGGTTTGTAGAAATCAAACTGTATAAGGCAATGAATTTATTAGAGTATAAGTTGAGGAGAGTTTGAGAAAAGAAATATGGGGAAAAGTAGATGACAGACTTACAGATTTTTTTCCCCATTTTGACCACCAGAGAAGTGACAGGAGCTAGATCAGGGCATCTCAAACATTAATGTACACAGGAATCACCTGGGAGAATTTGTTAAAATGAAGATCCTGACCTAGTAGGTCTTGGGCGTAGGGCCTGTTGCTTTTCAAATAAGCTTCAAGGTGATGAAATGCTCCTGGTATGGAGACCACACCTACAGCAGCAGGGCCAGAAGCTCTCCTGCAAGGTACAAGCAGAGGGAGGATCTTGCTAAAAGCTAATCTGCTCATGCCTGTTTCTTAGTCCTTGGGCACTACTTCCCCACCCTCACCCTCACCCCTACCCCCAGAAAGATAGGGGCACAACTTTAAAAGATACATGTGAAAATGAGATAAACTTCAGTGAGAGATAAGGCAATATGTCAAAATAATATGAGGGAGGAGTTTGGGGAGAGAGGTTCTGCAGTTCACAAAGGCAAGACTATTTCAAGAACTTGGTTAGTCTTTGAAAGAGTAAGTAGAATCTAGGGTACAGCAGGGCTGTTTTGTTTCCAAATGACTTTGGTCATAGTGTCAAAATCCACATACCTCATGAACACATGTCCTTACCTGTTTATGTGACATTAATATCACATGGATGAGAGCCTTACTGAGAACAGGGTCATTGAGTCAAGACAGATACTAATCAGAAAATGACATGCACTGGATATGGAGATATGGCCAATAGTAAAAGGAAGACTATTTACAAAGAGCAATGAGAGAAATAAAATAAAATTAAAATTGAGAGTAACCATGGAAAGAGAAAAAGACCCATTTTTGTCTGTTTCAACAATGAAAAACAAATTGAAGAGGGAAAGTGTATCATTGGGCTATTCACATTAGGAGAAATAGCTGTCAACAACGAAAAAGAGGAGAGGATTTACAGATCAGGAGAAAAGTAATCAGCAAGACATGACTAAAGCACTTTTTTTTTTCTTTTTTGAGAGAGGGAGAGAGGGTGCAAGTGAGCGAAGGGCAGAGAGAGAGAATCCCACAAGGGGCAGAGAGAGAAGCGGGGCTCACCCTAAGTGGGGCCCGTGCTCACCTGAAGCAGGGCTGAGGCTCACCCATGATCTGTGAGATTATGACCTGACCTGAAGCCAGATGCTTAACTGACTGAGCCACCCAGGCGCCTGTGCCTAAAGCACTTGTAAAGCAACATTAAGAGTGTACTTGCTACTTGACCCATACATTTTTGGATGAATAGATGCTTGGTGTTGATGCTTTCTCCACCTATGCTCTGCAGCCTAGGGGAGGCAGCAGAGAAGTAGTTGAGCGTGTGCAGAGAGGGACTCATTGATAGCGTCACAGAGGATACTGTTGATAGTATCACAGAACCCAATTGTGGAGAGGAGTAAGGTTTGCTTACTGGGAATGGGAATGGCTGACCATACATTTCAGGGAAAATACAAGTAGCTGGAAATGAACCAATGAATTGAGTGAATTAGAAGGCAGTTTGGTTTAAAGTTTCTGATGAATATAAAGAGGGAAATGTTTTACTTTGTGAGATCTGTGGGTGAAAAGATATTGGAAACAGTGAGATTAGAATATGGTAAGAGATGATAAATTACAAAACATGGTTGTACAAGGCACAGATGACTGACACAGAGTGAATATTATCATAAATGGCTTGAGGGAGAGAAGTTTCACAATGTGATTATTAAAGGTAGTAGATGTCTGCAAATTTGAGATGGAAAATAAACCATACACACCATTTCTTGGATTTATCAAGGAGGGAGAAAATGTATCCCAGTTTTGAACATTTGGAAAAAGTGTATAGTAAAATTATACATTAATAGGGTTGGGAAAGGATTTAGAGCTAATACAGTCCAATACTTATAACTTATAGATGAGGAGGCTCATAATGAAGAAGGTAAATTACTTGTCCAAAAGAACTGGAATTAAGATATAAGATGATTGACCCCTATTGTTCTTTGTACTGGTAAAGATGATGGCAACAATTTTGACAATATGAGCTAAGGCATACGTATACATACCAAGGGTTTACTGTAGACAGGAACTTTGCTCATAGCTAATGCAAACAAGTTAAAATGAATTTCTGATTCTAGTTCCTCCTCCAGAATGTTCCCTCCACGAGGGAAGTGACTTTTTAAAAAATTTGTTTGTGTGTTTATTTATTTTTGAGGCAGAGAGAGACAGAGCATGAGCAGGGGAGGGGCAGAGACAGAGGGAGACACAGAATCCAAAGCAGGCTCCAGGCTCTGAGCTGTTAGCAACAGAGCTCGACGCAGGGCTTGAACTCACAAACTGTGAGATCATGACATAAGCCAATTTCAGATGCTTAATCCACTGAGCCACCCCGGTGCCCTGAGGGAAGTGACTTTAATTGGTTTATTCCCTGGTATATCCATAATAGGTATTTGGTATTCCATGTGTATCTGCTAGATATATGAGTAAACACATTTTTTAAATTTAGGATTTGCTAATCAGCTAGCTGCTGCTCTAAAACTATGACTTTGCGAATTTTTTTTTTTTTTTTTTTTTTTTTTTGGTGCTAATCACTTCAAGTGCTCATTAAGTATTGATGGACAGTAAGGATAGATAACACTTATTGAACACAGACTGTGAACCATATGATGTACATATTATTTTTATCTACATAACAAGTCTTGAAAGTAATAATTATAATATGGGAGACCTAATGTATTTAAATTATTTCCTACTACTGAAGTTCCGGCTAGTAATATATGGTGAACTTATTGGGCAAAACATACAGAAGATAATTTAGAAGGAAGATTAACGATTTTTGTGGAAAATAATGTCTCCTAAAACAAAGACGATGCCAGCCAGAGTGGGCTCAAGGAGAAGGCAGGCAAAAACCTCTTTGATCTTGCCCACAGCAATTTCTTACTCAACGCATCTCCGGAGGCAAGGGAAACAAAAGCAAAAATGAACTACTGGGGCCTCATCAAAATAAAAACCTTATGCACATCGAAGGAAACAATCAGCAAAACTAAAAGTCAACCGACAGAATGGGAGAAGATATTTGCAAATGACATATCAGATAAAGGGTTAGTATCCAAAATCTACAAAGAACTTATCAAACTCAACACCCAAAAAACAAATAATCCAGTGAAGAAATGGGCAAAAGACATGAATAGACACTTTTCCAAAGAAGACATCCAGATGGCCAACCAACACATGAAAAAATGGTCACTCATCATCAAGAAAATACAAATCAAAATCACAATGAGATACCACCTTACACCTGTCCAAATGGCTAACATTAACAACTCAGGCAACAGCAGATGTTGGCGAGGATGCAGAGAAAGAGGGTCTCTTTTGCATTGTTGGTGGGAATGTAAGCTGGTGCAGCCACTCTGGACAACAGTATGGAGGTTCCTCAAAAAACTAAAAATAGAACTACCCTATGACCCAGCAATTTCACTACTAGGCATTTATCCACGGCATACAGGTGTGCTGTTTCGAAGGGACACATGCACCCCTATGTTTATAGCAGCACTATCAACAATAGCCAAAGTATGGAAAGAACCCAAATGTCCCTCAGTGGTTGAATGGATAAAAAAGATGTGGTATATATATACAATGGAGTATTACTCAGCAATCAAAAAGAATGAAATCTTGCCATTTGCAACTATGTGGATGGAACTGGAGGGTATTATACTAAGTGAAATTAGTCAGAGAAAGACAAAAATCATATGGCTTAACTCATATGAGGACTTTAAGAGACAAAACAAATGAACATAAGGGAAGGGAAACAAAAATAATATAAAAACAGGGAGGGGGACAAAACAGAAGAGACTCATAAATATGGAGAACAAACTGAGGGTTGCTGGAGGGGTTTTGGGAGGGGGGATGGGCTAAATGGGTAAGGGGCATTAAGGAATCTGCTTCTGAAATCAGTGCTTCAGTATATACTAACTAATTTGGATGTAAATTTTAAAAAATAAAAAATAAATTTAAATTATAAAATAAATGAATAAATGAATAAATAAATAAATAAACCATTTAAAAGGAAAAAAAAAACAAAAAACTAAAAAACAAAACCATTAGTTACCAAATGGGAGTTTCTGACGTGTTAGATGGAAAATTTTCCCAGTTCAGCTGCATGGATTTATTGTTGCATTATACCTAAGTAATGGTGTAATACTTAGGGAAATGAGTAATGTGATGGAGAGGTAAATTCCCTCAATTCTTTTGACACAGACAGTTCATTATTGGGAAAGGCTCAAGACAATGGTAATAGTATCATAGCAAAGGAAAATTGAGTTTAGCACACTAATCTGAAAGTCTGTGACCTCTCAGATTTAGCCCATGGGCCAGCAGCAGCATCTGGGAACATTTCAGAAATGCAGGACCTCAAGCCCCACCCCAGATCTACTGATTCATAAACTGCAGTTTAACAAGCCTCCCACCTTAAGGTAGGTGATCCCTAGCCAAGCAGTTCACTGAAACAGAACCACGCAGAGCAGTGACAATGGCAGGGAGATGAGTCTTGCCCAGGAGTAGATGTAGGATTTGTGAAGATTCTGTACTGATATGGTAGATGGATAAAGATGTTATGGGAGCAGAGGAGTGAGAATTTAAATGAAATCTTGGTAATGATTATTGTCAGGACTCCATCTGTAAACACAAGTCAGTGAAGCCTAGAAAAATTGAGGTCTTGTCTACTTTACCAATGAAGACACCACAGGTCAAGAAAGGTAACTTCCTCAAAGTGGTACAGAGAGTCTGTTCTTGCTCTACTGCCAGTATTTCAAATGAAAAGTGGCCTGTCTAACAGAAAGTATGCCCTCGCTACATTTTCACACATAATCAGGAGCCAACAGAGACAATATGGCCTTTTTGTAATGAGCACTTGGGCAAGATGGCTGTTGATGTGTGGGAAATGCCAAGTTTCTGCTAATGCAAAAAAGTGGAGATGGAAGGTGATAAAAATTTGGTGGTAAAAGGACTCAGTTGATTTGAAATGTCATCAAAAGAGACAAAGCTGACTCAAATGTGAGTTACACAGTAAGAATTCCAGGTGTAGCTCACAAGAATGATAGCAAAAAATCAGAAGAAAAATGAGAGGCCCCCAGAGGTGAAGGTGGCAAAGTGACTTACCAGGATGAAGATAGAGTTGGTTGGGGGTGCTGGCAGGAGAATGATCAAACAGTAAATCCAACATCTCACAGACAACCTACACTTCTGAATTAAGTCAATATGAACACATTGGCACAATACTTAACTAAAATCCTGATTATAAAAAGTCCAGTTTCTATTTAAGGGCTCAGGAATATTTTACAAGCCTAATCACGTTAATTCTCACTCTACTCCCTGGAAACCGATGTATATACAATACTATTTAAATGTATACATTTTCTATTTCTCAGTTGAGACACAGAAAGAACTTGGTGAAACAGCCTCCTTCTCTCAAGCTGAAGTAGTTCAAAGTATATTATTATGTGCTTTAAGTAATCCAGCTAGCTCTTCAAACCATGGTACTCTTGTATCACTGTCAAATTCTGGTGTCTGATTTAATTATTAGAAGATCCTCTTAGATGTCCTGGTAAGACTTCAAGAAGAAAGAAATGAAAATCCAAATTTAAAAATTAGGAATATTTTAAGACTTCAGTGTAGCCATCAAAGGCTGATGATGATGTCTATATTTATCCACAAATGGAATATAGTTGCTTAATTAGCTATTAAATATTGTCATTATTTTAATTACTTAACTTAATTTCTTCCAATCTTTAAAAAAAAAATTATGTTTTATTTTATATTTGAGAGAGAGAGAGAGAGAGCAAGCAGGGGAGGGGCAGAGAGATGGAAACAGAATCCGAAGCAGGCTCCAGGCATCGAGCTGTCAGCACAAAGCCCGGTGTGGGGCTCAAACTGATGAACAGTGAGATCATGACCTGAGCCCATGTAGGATGCTCGACTGACTGAGCCACCCAGGAGCCCATCTCCCAATCTTTTTAATGTAGATGATGGGTAGTGATATTCGATGATGAGTTGACTTACATACCATGTGATTATGTTAGAGGAAATTTAAGATAATTAATGTTGCCTCAAAAATGTCTCCTTAGAAGAAAACTTTTCTACAATCTAGCATTGGACTTTTTCCTTTTTTTTTTCTTGAAAAATCAAATTATTCTCCATGTCCATTGAATCAGAATATTTCCTGCTTTTAAAAAATAGCATTAATTACTGTCTATTTGACCAGTTTTCTCAGTGTTCTTTTTGAGTACATTTTATTTTTCCCATTAAACAGAATGGCCTTCAGAGCAATGGCAGTAAGACAATGCTCTTTCCCGGCTAAAGTGTTTTCCTTTTTAAAAGGGCTGCAGTTTTTGCTCCTTGTCCTCTTTCGTTTGGGAGAATGACTATTTATAAATACTTGTCTAGAATGCTGTGCACTTTTCCCAGAGTAAATGCCCCAGATTTGATGATCATTTCATTGTAAAAGCCCTTGGAAATCAGTACACTTCAGTCTCTAAGACGGTATTGGCAGGTGGTACAATAGATGTCAAAGTGTTTTATTAGTATTATTATGTCTGCCTTTTTTTTTTAAATCACACCCTGATAGTGTAATTTTTTTTTTCCTTTGGAGGACTTTAACCTTCATGTATTTTGGTTTCTTAATTAAAATGGGTGGAATATATTCTCTACCTTGCAAAAAATACTTCACACAATATATAAGCCCCTCTGACTTTCCAGAATACTCAACTCTTACCTGAATGAACGCTTTGTGTATAAATGCAGAGTGTTTTCACATCAAAGTGCTTTCTCCTCTGCTTAGTTCCAAGTTTTTGAAGTAGGAGAAAAAGAATATACCTGAATTAAGACTATAACTTAATTTTGCACACCCCTGAATTACTTAAGTTGGATGATTGATACTAATCCATTCTCTGGGACCAGAAAGGAATGCAAATATTTTTAATATTTTAATATATGAGAATTGGTGGCATTTTCAGATTTGACTCTCCTAGAGACAAACTTTCATTTTTATTCCCTCCTTAGCCTATACTTAGAATTAGCCTAAATATTGATAATAGCATTACTTCATTCTTTAGGGTTGTAAGTGATTGAATATCTTTTTCTTTCTTTCATTATATGTGGGAAGTGCAGTATTTCCAAATACGGCTCTTCTGGGAACAAGCCTTAATATTTAATTCATCCTTTTTCCCTGGAAGTAGGGGGAGCTCATAATTATGGGCAGTAGATGATTCAGTTGGATGTGGGAAAATGGAACATCAGGCATGTTCAGCTCCAAAGCTGCATAATGCATAAATGATCCTGTAGCACTGGGTTCTGAGGTGCATTTCATCACATTGAGAAGACACTTTGACATCAAGTTGACCCCCAAGATAATGCATTTCTGGTTGAGATTTTAATCAGTGTATCTGGTCTTCAGAGCTAGATTAGTATCACCTGAGTTGGAGGCGGTTTTCTTTTCACCATAATTCTATGAATGAAAAGATTCCTCTTCATGGAAAGTGTTTTATTTTTAATCCTCTACCTTTCCAATCCAGGCATTTGTAAGGTCTAGCACCTCTTTATGTTAGGAGATTCTTCCTGGAAGTCAGCCTCCAAATGTTTTAGGTAGCCATGTTGAGATTCTGTTTAAATCTGAGGTAATTTTTGTGCTGCTTAAATTAGTTTTCAGAAGTATTTACTTGTTCATGATTAGAAACACTTTCCTATCTGCTGAAAGTCACAGTACATTAAACTATTAAATTTCTGAATTTTGATTTGTCATGGGACCAATTATTTTTTTTAATTGTTTATTGAGAGAGAGAGAAAGAGAGAGAAGGAGAAGTCATGTAGAGAGAGGAAAGAGAGAATCCCAAGCACTCTGCACCATGTGAAGCTTGAACTCATGAACCCTTGAACTCATGAACCCATGAGCTCATGACCTGAGCCAAAATCAAGAGTCAGACGCTTAACCAAACGAGCCACCCAGGTGCCCCTATTTTAAGGCCCAATTGCGTATTGGTCAGGGTTCTCCAGAGAAAAATAACCAATAGGATATATACAGAAATAGAAATATGTATAAGAGGAGATTTTATTATAGATAATGGTTCATGTGGTTAAGGAACCCAAGAAGTCCCACAATCTGCTGACTGCAAGCTGTAGAGCCAGGAAAGCTGCTAGTATAATTCAGTCTGAATCCAAAGACCTGAGAATTGAGGGGCTGATAGTATAATTATTGATTGAAGTCTCAGAGCCCAAGAATTAGGAGCATGAATGTCTTGGGGCAGGAGAAGATGGATTTATTAGTTTAAGCAGAGATGGAATTTGCCTTATTCTACATTTTTGTTCTACTTGGGTTCTCAATGGATTGGGTGATATCCAATCACATTGGGGAGGGCCATTTGCTTTACTCAGTTTACCAGTTCAAATGCTAATCTCTTCTAGAAACAGCCTTGCAGACATACTCAGAAATAATGTTTTACCAGGTCTCTGAGCATTCCTTAGCTTAGTCAAGTAGACACATAAAATTAACCATCACAAATCCACCCCTTGTCAATTGGACATCTGTACACATCTCCATAAAGCATATTTAATCTCCAAGCAAAACCAATAACAAGGTCATAATTTCACCAAACATGATACAACTATTTTGTGTATAACTGAAAACACTAATCTCTTCCACATAGAATCCTTGAATGTTTATTCTTTTGATAATCAAATGCTATGATTTGAAATTAGCAATACTTAAATACTGATATAAAGTCCATATAACTTTTGTCATGTCATAAGGGAATAAGAAAGAAAAGAAAAAAAAAAAAACAGGAAAGAGAACAACCAGAGTCATTTGCCTAATATTTGTATAGATACATATAAACATAAAAAATAAGGAGAAAACACTCATCACGAGTGCAATCCCTATTTCTGTAACAAGTTACATGCTTGTACACTTCTTTTTATAGTCACTTTTTTTTTAAGTTTATTAATTTATTTTGAGAGAGATAGAGACAGCGTGAGCAGGGGAGGAGCAGAGAGAGGGAGAGGGAGAATCCCAAGCAGGCTCCACACCATTAGCACAGAGCGTGATGTGGGGCATGAACTCACAAAACCATGAGATCATGACCTGAGGTCATGGTCATATCATGAGGTCATGGTAATACTAAGAGATACCTAAGGCATCCCCTATATTCCATACATACTCTTCCTTACCTCCCTTGTAGAATAGTAGTCCAATTTCACCTTCGGTATTCAGTATCAATCACTCTAGCCAGCACTTTAAGTTCCTTCCTTGCTTGTTGATTCAGAAGCATGAGGAGCCCAAAATGGACAGGTGACAGTCTTAACTTCCAGTTCGATGGAATCATTGTTGTGTCTCATGGTGGAAGCATTTCTTTCTCTGAAACTAAGATCTCTAGGCCAGCAGAGCATAAAGTCATGGGAACAGGAATCAAAAATTTTGCTAGTGAGTCACTAGGGGTAATGGTGATTAGTGCCACCTGTATTTCCACCCCTTGATTCCTGGACTTATTGGATGTTGTAGACTCTGGGTCTAAAGTTCTGTCTTGTCTAGCAAAAGAGCAGGATGTGAGGGAGAGGGGGATTTTGAAGATACACAGTGTTTGGGGTTTGGGTCAATATAAAACAAAATCCTGGTGCCAGGCAGATGAGTAGATGGTTGTTTACAGCAGATAGGAGGATCTGTGCCTATTAATCTTTGCTAGCCTAGGGAATAAGGAAGATAGGGGGGATAACCTCAGGGTTAATAAGGCACCTTTTCTTTTGTTAACCATCTCCACTCTGGGCTGCTTTGCCTACAGCACAGTGGTCCATAGTCCACTTCACCAATTTACCTAACCTGGCCCTATCCTCCTGTGAAAGCAGCTTTTCTGCTATGGTACTAAATTTGGGGTGCTTCCACCCTGAATATCTAATCTTGTTTATTTCATATACCTATGTATTGGGCCCCTATGTGCCTGTTCCTATTTTAGGCCTTTGCCTTTTCCTCTCTATTCTGAGGGCTCTGCACCCCCTCTCTATTTTGGGGTGCCTTTGCACCTCCCTATTCCTGGAACCTTTGTGCCTCACTATTCTAGGGGTGCCTTGCACCCCCCTATTCTTGGGGTACCAGTCTGGTTTACCCAAACTCAGGTGTGAGCATTTTATGAATTTGTATTTCTTTATGCCTTGTTAAGCCATTGGTGTAAGCCCAAGGGATTCCCAAGCTTATACCCCACAACTGGATACTGATTCAGAGCATAAACAGTTTTCTGAAGAAAATTTCCCTAGCCTTGCAAAGTATTGTCACCTCAATGGTGTTACCTGTTATGGGCCCAGTCTTATTTTAAGGTTGAAGTGTTTCCAAAAATCCCTATTATACAAGTATTACTAGGGGAAATCACTTAACTTTTAGTTTTTTAGTGGGACATTTTTGAGGGAATTTTTTTAATAGGACTTAATACTCATGATAATGTGAAGCACAGTGTATAGGTGGAGAGGTTCTCAAAACTCTGGGTCTGATTTGCTTATCACTGCAAACTAGTTAGCTCCATTATTTACCCCAGAACTTCCTACTCTGAGAATATGACCTCTATATTTCTAGGTTCAAGGAGATAATATCTCCACAAGAAATCAAGGGCAGTATATTTTTAAAAGTCTGTGGGCCAACAGTGGCCAAAACAGACTTTTCCAAATGACTACTGGATTTTATCTTATTTTTTAATTAAAGAGTGCTATCTTATTCTCTATATACAGAGGCCGTGTTTAGATGGCATCAGCCACAGGTGTAGTTTGGGGAGTTATTTTAAACTCCCAGGGTAGCCATATGATTTCTCTTTCTCTCCTTTCCCTCGCATTGTCTCATCTTCTCAGTACTTTATGACAGGTACCATATTGCTTGTACCGAGCCTCCAATGAGAATTTCACATCCATTTTCTAGACTAATTACTTACTTAACATCATTTTCCTTATCCTCATGTCCAAAATATATTGTTACTGATTATATCCATTGCTAGGGTATTTTTTATCCTTTGTACTTTTAAAAAAATGATTATTTTTGAGACAGAAGGAGAGAGTGCATGAGCAGGGTAGGGGCAGAGAGAAACAGGGATAGAGGACTCAAAGCAGGTTCCATGGTGACAGCAGAGAGCCCGATGCAGGGCTTGAACTCACAAACCGTGAGATCATGAACTGAGCTGGAATCGAGAGTAGGGTGCTTAACCAACTGAGCCACCCAGGTGCCCCTCTTTTATACTTTTTTTAAAACAAATTTGTTATTAATTTGTAAGCTTGTTTTTTAGGTTTGCAGATAGTTCTTCTGCTTTTATCTGTTGTCAGTATTTAAGACAAGTTTCTTTGGAACAACTCACTTCCTTGGCTGATTTTCAAATGTCATAGCCACCATGAAGTATGAAGATCATGCCACTCTCTGAGCAGCTCCTTTGTTTGCACTCAACAGGGAGTAAATGCCTTTCTAAAAATATTTTGGGAGAGGAAATAAAGAAGATACCTATTATGTTAGCTGGAATATATGGTATGTCTCCGGGGAAATAAGCTTATTGTAAGTAATTAGGTTTCTGGATTCTATCTGCTCATGACTTAAATGCTCTTAATGAAGGATAAATCTAAGATATACTTTGTTATATCTCATGTGACCTATGAAATGATGTAAGCAGGACAGCCAGCTGTATGCTTCATCTATTAATTATAAGGATAAATTATTATGTGGCTTGGCTACTTCTCTTGTTTGTGTCTGGAAACATTTTAAAGTACTAACATACCATTTTTTCAAAAGGAGAATATAACCATTTTTTGTATAAATTTACTAATATAATTGCAAATGAGCCTCAGAATCTATTCAGTTAAAACGTAAAAATAAATAAATAAATAAATAAATAAATAAATAAATATCAAAACAGACCAGCATAACACACTCCTTTCAGTAGCTGCATTTCCTGGAGACTGGGAAGATTCTAATGTACATAAATATTGATGTCCTCATAGCTTCAGGTTTTCAAAGTTTCTTCTTCCACATTGTGAAAATTTTTGAGGTAACTAATGCAATTTTTAAATTGTTACAAATGAAACTAATACAATTTGAGGTTAAAGATCTTACGTGAAAATAATACATATTTTGTATTAGAAAATATCTTTAGTAGTCGTCTAAAATGGCCATTAGTATTTTGGTGATTATTCATTCCTACACCATTCTCTCTCTCTCTCTCTCTCTCTCTCTCTCTCTCTCTCTCTCCCCGCCCCCTCACACGCGCATGCACACACACACACACACAATGATAGTATTTTGAAACAATTGTATAGACCTTTTTCAAGTGAGATAAAGCTTTCTCTTTCTTATTTCCTTAGCTTCACTCCTTTTTATCCACATCAGACTCTATCCCTACGCTAAGTAATCCTTGGCAATATGCTTGTAATGTTATCTGTCTCATCATGCTTACATATAATATATATGATATGCATGGGGTTTACATATTTATAGTAAATGATAGTTACACAGTCTATACATGTGTCTTTTGTTCTGTATTCTGCAATACAATTTTTTCCATTATATCAAACATACACAAACCCCATACTTATGCATGTAAGTTATCACTGTTAGCTTTTATGAGCCTGGGTTCACATTATACACATTCATTATTTAAGCATACTTTATGGAAATCCTGCCACATCAACTAGCATACCTCCAATTTATTTATTGTAATTCCTTCATAATAAATCTGGTAGTAGTTGGTTCATTCATATACTCATTGATATCATTTATTGATACCACATTGATTCTGCTGATTTTTACCACTAAAACCATGCAACATAAAATATATGATTGTTGTCCATGGATCTTTAAATTCTTTTTTTCCCCCTTGAATGAGGTGCATTTCAAGAACACTTTTTGGGTCAAAAATTCAATGAATATTATCCATTTAATTTCTGAAAAATGCCATCAAAATTTACAGTTCTGTAGCAATATGTGAGTGTCCCCTCATATCCAGGCCATCTGCTCTTCTTCTTTTTTTTAATATGAAATTTATTGTCAAATTGGCTTCCATACAACACCCAGTGCTCTTGTTATTAATTGTTTAAATTTCTGTCAGACTGATGGATGTTATCTAATATCTCACTATCGTTTGAGCATCTTTTCATGTGTTTATTGGTTATTCATTTTTCTTTTATATGAATTGTGTTCTTATTGTTCATTAGAGCTAGCTTCAGCCACATTAAAATGGTAGTGCATTGAACCATATTGAAGGTTGATTCTCTTTGTTATAAAAGAAATCTACAAGTAGGCAGTGCAAGTATTGGTGGCTTTCTGCTGTGACCTGGGTTCTGGGTCCATTCGGTGCTGTACCCTGCTTGGCAAATATTTGACTTGGTCCACTATCACAGGCTGGAACTTTAGCTGTTAAATTCGAGACACTTGGAGGTAAGAAGAGGAATTAGTGCTTGCTCCCTCCCTTTAAAATAAATCTTCCTTAAATGCACATATTCGCTTTTCCTGCCTGTGTTACGTTGGCTAGAAGGTGGATGCTGCTGCATGGAGTTATAATATAGGTTGTGAAATATGATATTTTATAGTGTTGGCAGAATACCTGGCTTAACAGCAGGTTTCTGTTACTACGAAGAAAGGCAAACATACATATTAGGAAGCCACAGGCATACTCTGCCAACCATATTCTTTCTTATATTGCTTTGGATTGTCTTTTCCATTAAATTTGAGGTAATTCCCTGATGCCATCATTGCAAATATTAAGCAACGTATATCATTCATATATTAACTTTGTTTATGCAATATCGCATAAAAGTTTTAATTTTCATATAGTCAATATGTCCTTTTTTTCTAAGGTTTCTGTGTTGGTTAGAACACTTCCTCAATCACTGAATGTACATGATTAGATAAAGTTTTTCTAAGACTATTATTGCTTTATTCTGCATGTTTTAAATATTTAATCAATCTGGACATACTTTCGTAAATAATATGGCTAAGGGTCAAGATTATCTTTTTTCTTAATGGATACTAAGTTTGTTACCACTATTGATTAAAATGATGAAATTTATAACCTTTTTCTTACTGAACAAAAATAGCACCCTTGTCATCTATTCCATTTTCATATGTATTGAGATCTCTTTTTAGACTTCCTTTTCTTGTCTTTTTCCTATTCTTTTGTCAACAACATACCAATTTGAAGTATGTTGAGTATCATACATAATTATCTGAGGTTGGAAAACGAATGTTCATGGGCCAAATCCAGCCCACTGCTTATTTTCGTAAAGCATGTTTTATTGGAACCTGGTCATGCCGTCAATTTGCACACCATCTATGGCTGCTTTTGTGCTACCTGGCCAGAGGTGAGTCATTGTGATAGAGATCGTATTGCCATAAAGCCTAGAATTCAATTGTCTGTCTCTTTACAGAAGTTTACTCCCCCCAAATGGCTAATTGGGTGGCTCTTTGCCAAATTCATAGGTATTCAGATACTAAACATCTACTAATGTTTAAATATCACATGTGTGAACTGTTTTGAGCAATAAATAAGGTGACATATATACACACCAATACAAAATATATAGTTACATTATCAAAGTCAATTGTTGACATTAAAAAAAAGACCATCAATTATGCAGAGAATGAGATAGTAAAACATTTTGTATCAGTACTTGTTTCTCACTATTAATGAAGTTGTTTTGGAGATAAACATCCCTAATAAGGGTTGTCTTACATTACATTTTAAATAACTTTGCAATTTTTATTACAGGAAATTTCAAGCTTCCATTTTAAAAATTAGAACAGTGTAATAGACCCCCACATACACATTACCCAGCTTCCATAATGATCACCAAATAGCCCATCTTATTTCATTCATCTAGCTAATAACCTCATTGTACAATTCAAATTATTTTAAAACAAACCCCCCACATCATATTATATCATCTGTAAATGTTTGAGCGTGCATTGTTAACAGTTATGGAATTTTTAAAAAAATTAAAGTTAGGAAATGTTTGTTTTAGCACACTGTCAATACTCTTATCACACCTAAAAACATACGAATACTTCTTTCTATAATCAAATAGCTAATCAGTGTTCAGATTTCCATATTTGCTTCATAACATTCTTTTCATGATTGGTTTCTTATAATTAAGGTCCAGAGGTGTTACCAAAAGTGCAATGAGTTGATGTTTCTCAGGTATCTTTGAATCTATGAATTCTCGTTCTTTTTTTTTTCCCCTCCTTGCAATGAATTAATTGAAGATGCTAGGCTATTTTGTATTTTATAGAACTCTATCTTATGGTTTTACTGACTACTGCTTTTTTACATATTTTCTGTTGACTGTATTTCCTGTAGACTGATGGTTAGATATAGAGGGTAGATAAGATTTAAATCCACTTTTTTTTTTTCTTGACTAGTATTCTTTGTTGATTGTGCTGTGTATTTCCAATTGTTTTCTATCAGGAGGTAATGATATCTGGGTTTCTCTCAAGTATGAGCTCTCAGGTATTGAGAACTTGACACATCTGTTATATGTGTATATAGTTATCCATTAGCTGTTCGCTAACGACTTGTTGATCACTGCTGAGATTCGTTATTTTATTATGGTTTGCAAAGTGGTGATATTCTAGGCTTATCATTCTTTCTTCATCTATTAGCTGAAAATCTAGAAAGTAAAACTCTCATCAAGTATCTGTTATACTTAGGTATAGTTCATGTAAAGGAAGAGCAGGATAAAAGCTTGATTCTTTTATATTATTTACATATTTTCAAAATTTTGGTTTCCTGACACCCTCCGAATATAATCAGTATGTTTTTAAATTGGTTGGATCAATTGCTTGTTCAGTACCACTATTCTTAAGTTACCCCAAATGTGTCTAGTATAACTCATTTTTTTTTTTGCTTCCTAAGTACTTTTAGTTAGACCTCAGTAGTCTTCCTTAAACATTAGATGCTTAACATTGCTTAACATTAGATAATCCAGATTCTTCTTGTATATTTTTGAACACAGTCCTGGAATCTCATTGGGTTTCTGAGGAGTAGAACTTGAAATTACTCTTCATTTTTCACATTGTTTCTGAAACAACCATATTGACAGGCTGATACTTATATTGATTTTCCCATTTATGAATTCTCCTTACCATATTTTGCTTTGAATAGTTCCTAAAATATGTAAAAGGAGTGTTTTATGCCTATTAAAAATCTCACCTTCCAGCCTTTGTATAGCATTAACTATGGGGTTGGGATTTTCTTTTGTAAGCTGGAATGTCCCTGTATGCCATCCATCTTTATTTAGTTTGTATTTGTTTGAAATTTAATTATTTTCAAAATATGTATTCAGAAAATCCAAATAATATAGTGTGAAAATTAAAAGAAAATATAAGATTATTTTGGAAACATTAAGTAGATTTGTTTCAATTTTACCTAAATATGAAAATATAAATATATCTAATATAAAGATTTGGAGGAAAATATGGCATATTCTGGCCTAAGTGACTTTATTGTTACATGTAAGGATGCCCAAAGAAACAACAACCAAAGAAACAAAAAGTAAGACCAAACAAATTGTAATACTGAAACTCAGGGTCTGAGTTCAGATTTCTTTCTCGGGAGGGGGGGGGATAGATTTAGTGTTACATATAAATTTTATCTATTCTAAACTCAAATGTAACAAGAGAATACATAGTTCTTTAAAAAAAAATACATTGCCTAATTTGCAACTTTAAAGACTATAGATCAGATTGTTTTTGGGCAAAACATTTTTAAAGTAAGGATATAAATACATTAGATGAGTTATTTCTGCACCCCAATACAATATTACATGGAAGTATTAATATATTAGTTTTATATTAAAATTAATATATAAGTATCAATATATTATTGATACTAATATCAACATACTAGTATGAAGTAATTCTAGATCCTGACCAGTTGTCTTAGTTTACAATCACTGAAAAAAACTAAGGTTAATCAAGTTTCATAGATGGCATATTCTTGCATCATCGGTTATGAAAATTACCTCAGGGCAAAGTCATAGAAAGCATTTAGCATAAATTTTCTAAATCTTTTTTGAAATAGCTAATGTGGTTCTGTTAAATATGTGCTCCATAGAGGGTTTCCTGTTAATGCAAATGTGTTTACAGTAACAACATCAAACCATTTTATGAAGGTAACAGTAGTTCATATCAAGACAATAGTGTTGCATAAGATGCATTTTTAAATTTGTTACATTTAATGATCTATAATTTAATGGCTCTTAATTCTAAAAGTTACTCAAAAAATAACATTTGGAAGTGTATATTTAAACTTTGTTTATGAGTTTTTCTCTGAGAGAAGGGAAGATCTGACATCCTGAACAAGTATCTTAGTGTAAATAAGAACACTAGTTAGTTAAATATCACACACACACACACACGCGCGCGCGCACACACACACGTCTTGCAGGAAATGCATGAATACTGACAGAAGCATAAATGAAGTTGAAAATAGAAACCTAGAGAGGTAGGCAACTTACAAACTTGTTAGTTGCTCTCAGAAAGATTTTGAACTTTCTTGTTTTAGATGGGTACATATGGTAGACAGTCAGGGTATGCATCAGATGCGGTAACTCATAGGAGATGACTCTCTAGAGCCAAAGTCCTGGAGAGTGACATTCTTAGTGAATGAGAGAAGTAAGAAAAGATGCTCTACACAGAGGGGAAAAAACAAGCAAACTTTACTGCCTTGAGTATAGCACTAGACCTATGGGAAGTGTGTAAATAGTCTCCTGAGAACTCAAAACCTCAAAGTGGCTATCATATATGGGATAGATTTGTAATGTGAATGTATCATACTTCTGATTCCATGCATTCTTAAGCTGTAAATTATTTTCAAATTAGTTCCTGGTTGGTAGTGGTTACAGACAACTGGCAGATATAATCATAGTTTCTCCCTAAAAGAAACCCTCCTTAAATACAGGATTCAAATAATTTCACAGATAAGATTTTATTAACATAAATCCATAATAAAATGTCGCAAAATATACAAGGGGGAAAAAGCACTATTAATAAGACAATATGACCAAACAGAAGTAATTGAAAAAAAGTCAGACTCAGTGTTTTCAGATTTTAGAAGGATGTCAGAATATAAAACCAGTGTGTGTGTGTGTGTGTGTGTGTGTGTGTGTGTGTGTGTGTAGATACATAGAAAGGAATTTGTAATAACATATTAACACATGTTATATGATATTAGTTATTAGGTGACATGAAAAGAACCAAATGAAAAGAACCAAACGAAACTTCAGGAAATAATAAAATAATAATCTTGAAATTAGTAATACAATGAACAGCAGATTAGACATGATGAAAGGAAGAATTTGTGAGTTGAAGGGAGAACTGGAGTAATTACACAAAAAACATTGGAAGTAGAAATGGGGATATGCAGAGACATGAAGGATAGTTTGCAAATCTACTATATGTTAAAACAATCTTATCTATAAACTAGGCGTATCTTTCTATTTTTTTGTGTGTTTGTGTATTATCTAATGTCTTTCAAGAAAGGATTTAAAAATTTCTCTAATGATTATAATTTTCTCCAGGAAACTGTTTTGAATTTTGAGTTAGTGTTGCTTTTTGATGCCTTCTTCTAAAGACGACCCATAGATTAAATGTCGTTCCAAACACAATTATAAAATTAATGTAGAACACAAAGCATCAAGAAGAGCCAAAACAGATTTAAAAAAATGAACAAGTTTAGGCCTTGGCCAAATCAAATAGCAACAATTTTCATATAACTTGAGTAATTCAGGTAATGTGGCATTAGAACTGAGATATTCAAAAAAGAGTCAAAGTAAGAAGAATCTACAAACAAATCCACACAATTATGAAAATTATACAAAACAGAAGTATCTTTGCAGATAAGTGGGGGGAAGAATCAATTATTAATAATGCTTTGGGAACAATTGATTATACATCTGAAAATACTTGAGTTTTGTGACTATAGTATTCTAAAATCAGCTGCATTTGGAGTAAAGATTTAAGTGTGAAAAAATGAATCTTTAAAAATGTTTAAAGTAAATAATGGGAAACTGTTGATGATATAAGGGAAAATGTTTAATCAATACACAGAGAAAAATGTGCAAACCATACAGAACAATATTGAGAAATGTGACTCCTATTAAATTAGATTTTTAAAAATCTGAACATTCCATAAAACACAGATAAGTCATAAGCTTCTCTTTGTTAACATAAACTTGAAGATCTATATGTTACATAACTGACAAAAAATTAGTATCAGGAATGTGAAAACTCTATACACAAATTAAATCTCCACATTCATCTTGTAAAATGGGTGAAGGGCATAAATAGATATTTTCCAGAAGAGGAAATAAGAATGGTTAATAAACCAATAAAAATGAATCCACTATTACTAGTAATCAAAGAAATAAAAATTTAAGGGGTGCCTGGGTGGCTCAATCGGTTAAGCATCCTGCTCTTGACTTCGGCTCAGGTCATGATCTTACAGTTCGAGCCCCACATTCGGCTCTGTGCTGACAGCATGGAGCTTGCTTGGGTTTCTCCCTCTCTCCCTCTCTCTCAAAATAAATAAACTTAAAAGAAAAGAAATACTAATTTAAAACATATTCAGATACCATTTCACGTCTACCATTTTGACAAACCCTAAAATATCTATAAATAAAATTGTTAGAGTATACAAGCTAACATTTGTAGTTTTTGCTGGTAAGAGGTAAATCGGTACAATCTCTTTGTGAAACAATTTGTCATTACAATCTATAAACTTGAATATGTACTTATCTTATAACCTGATAATTTTACTATAGGAATATAATTCCAGGGAAGCTCTTCTTAATGCAGATAAGGAGACAAGAGTATTCATGGCTATGTTTCTTATAATAGCAAAAAGTCAGAAATAATCCAAGTGTCCACTGACAGAGCAGTGAATGTATAAAATTGTGGTATATTTGTACAAGGGAATGTTATACAACCAAATAAATGAACTATAAATGCATAAACAGGCACAATTAATGATATAATGGAAATGGAAATCATGAGACTCAAGAACATGGTTACTGCATATGGATGAGACATAGAATGGGAAGGAACATAGAATGAGAGTCATTATTATTTTTTTTTGAGATAGTATGTACATGTATGGGTGCTTGTTTCTTTTTTTTTTGGCAGTCTACGTATATTTGGTCATTCTTCTCCTTGAAGATCTGCATTAAGTCATGAGCTTTACCAAGATAGTGTCAATGTATTCATTTACCTCCAAAGCTGAATAATACTTGATACATAATTATCATACAAAAATGGCTGCTGAATTGTCTTCATTATTTATAAACTATTCTTGTTTAACAGTTTCAGATTAAATTTCTCCCCCTGCCATAGTGAACTGTTGGTGAGCTTTCCTACTCTAATAGAAATTTAATTTAAATCAGACAGACTTTTCTTATTTTCTAAGGTACAGAGGACAGTGGTATTATAGATTTTTTTAAAAATATACTAAAATCATCATGATTTTCCAGAACTTTTCATCTCAACAGTGCTATCCCCATGAATTCCTCAAACTTCCCAGAATAAAGACTAATAATGGGGTTATATGAAATGTTCCTGGGGAAGAATATATAGAGGCAGACAGATTTTCAGGATCCTCATATTTGTGAATAACATACCCATGAATTGAAAGAAATTGTATATTTAAAAAAAAAATATATATATATATATATATATATATATATATATATATATATATATATAACGAAATGGAAAGAATGAAAACTAAATGAGAAAGAAAACAATACCCAAATCTAGTGCTTCCCCAAATAAATGGCTCCTCATTATTATTCTGAAATGGTTTAAAAAATCAAAGAATTCTAATAATACCAGATCTTTGACATTTAAAAAGATGTTTCTTCTTGTCTTGTTCCTCTTGTATTGAATCATCAGAACATTCTATCCTCTGATCCAATCATGTGGACTGTTTAATTGACTTGATCTTGTTTTTGTTTTTTTTTTTTTTTAAGTTTATTTATTTTGTGCGGGGTGGGGAGGAGAGAGAGAGAGAGAGAGAGAGAGAGAGAGAGAGCGAGAGCACGCAAGCTAGTGGAGAAGGGACAGAGAGAGAGGAAGGTAGAGAATCCCAAGCAGGCTCCTCACTGACAGCCCAGAGCCCTATGTGGGGCCTCATCTCACTAACAGTAAGACCATGACCTGAGCTGAAATCAAGAGTGTGCACACTGAACCCATTGAGCCACTCAGGCACCCCTATCTTGGGCTTTAAATTAGCTTTATAATGTAGGAATCAGAATGGCTTTCTATGGCACCATATCTAAGGTCAAAATTCCAACTCTGGCTTTTTGGTTTTTATTAACCTCCATCTTTAACAGAAGTACCTCAAATCATATCTCACACTGGTCTTAATTTGCAAGTGGAGACTGTTCTTTCAGAAACAAATAAATTTGTAATTCTCCCTGGTTCCTGTTTGGTTTTCTTCCTGGCTTCTCTTCTTTAATTCATAATTCTCAATGGAATCTTTGTTTTGATGAAATTGCTTCTCTGAGTTGTAGTTTCTCCCTTATTCTTTCAATCTTTGTTTTTTATCAAACCAATTTGTTTCCTTAATCTTTTCCTCTCTACTTTATACTTACTGCACTGGAAACACACACACACACACACACACACACACACACACACACACACAATCTCATGATATCAGTGATCATTTTCTTTTCTTACACATTCCTGTGATACTATTTCATGAGCTTATAGATTAGTGCTTCCAGTGTCCATGTCTATAGAGAAGGATGAAAACAGTGATGATACTAATTAGCAGTTATAAAATTTTTTTAAGTTTTATTTATTTTTGAGAGAGAGAAAGAGAGAGAGAGAGAACAAGTATGGAAGGGACAGAGAAACACACAGTCTGAAGCAGGCTCCAGTCTCCTAGCTGACAGCACAGAGCCTGATGTGGGGCTCAAGCTCATAAACCACAAGATCATGACCTGAGCTGTAGTCAGACACTTAACCGACTGAGCCACCCAGGTGCCCCTTAATTAGCAGTTCAAGACATTGTGGTTATCCTCTCTACATCTACTTTCCATTATATCCCATCTGGTCATCTTAAACCAAACATACTTGATCTTTCTGTCTTGCCATGATACGGTCGGCAATGGCTTGGGCCAGGCTTGGAATCAGTCAATGCATGTTGAGGACACATTGGCTGGGCACAGTTGTGACAGCATATTCTTGTACTTAAAAGAGACCTATAAAACTGTATTTGTCTATCTCTTTGCTAAATGTGAACGCCAAAACATGTAGCTTTAAACTCAGTGGCATCTACATGGTAAGGGGCCCATCTTTAGAGTAAAATGAACATTGCATGTAAGGGGAGCTAGAAAAACTTGATTCCATAATAATCTGAGTCTCTGATCACTGGTGAAGCCCATCCTCCCCACAGCTTCCTTTATGCCAACTAATACTTTTTCTTCTTTTAATCCAATTTAAGTTAGATTTTCTTTTACTTGTAGTCAGATCTGTGCTAATGGTTACGTTAGCTTTCATTAAGTGTCTATTCTGTGTCACATCCAGAGGTTGATATTTTACATATTTTATAATTCTAATGGGCATTGTAGCAAATTTTCACAACCTCATCAACATTGATTTTGGAGTCAGATAATTTTTTTGTTTGTTTGTTTTGGGTGACTGTCCTGGATACTGTCAGATATTTAACAACATCTCTGGCCTTTACCTGTCAGATGCCAGGCACACCTATCAGTTATAACAAGTAGACATGTCATTTCATATTGCTAAATATCCTCCATGAGACAAAATCATATCTGGTTGAGAAAAGCCATGTTAAAGGAAAGCATACGTATCATAATTATACACGAAGAAGCTGAGGATGACAAGTGAATAGATTAAAGAGTGCAAAACTAGAATACGCAAACACCTAAGATTTGCACCCAAGTCTTTATAATTTTAGTTCCTTTTGCAGTGCATAATGAAGTTAAAGAAGTACAGTTACTGCATATAGACGATTTGGAAGGTAATTCATTCAAATACAAGGTCGTCGTTACTATTGTTAGTATTTTGTTGTATGGTACCAGCATCTTGAAAGCACAGTGCTCATCCGGGTGCACTCATAAAGAAACCACTTCTTTCTCTTATTGTCCCAACATGGACTGTGCTGTCCTTCCATTTGTACCGATTTTATGCAAGTTCCACAACTTCTTCAGTCACTGTTGGAAAATATAAATGCTTTTCAAACTCTTTTGCTTATAATAACAATCTAATTGGGGCGCCTGGGTGGTTCAGTGGGTTAAGCGGTTGACTTCAGCTCCGGTCATGATCTCGCGGTCCGTGAGGGCTGTGAGTTCGAGCCCCGCATCCGGCTCTGTGCTGACAGCTCAGAGCCTGGAGCCTGTTTCAGATTCTGTGTCTCCCTCTCTCTCCCCCTCTCCCGTTCATGCTCTGTCTCTCTGTGTCTCAAAAATAAATAAACGTTAAAAAAAATTAAAAAAAAATAATAACAATCTAATTTCAGAAATTAAATGGCAGTCCAATATAATTTTCCAGTTACTCATTTCTACGTAAATTCCTGGTGCTCTACCCTCTTACAGCTCAGAGTTATTTCCAGTTAGACTCTTCAGTATGGTAGAGCGGGGGTAATATTCAAGTTGTTCTCTTTTCCCACTTTTCTTTCTTCCCCTCCCCCACTCACTGTGTCTTGGTTTCCAATGTGAGGCTGGAGTTTGGAAAAGGAGAAAGACTTGAAGATGAGGAAGAATCTTGCTTGCTTGGTACTGACATTCGCTGGTAGCAGTGCTTCCTGGGATTGGTGGATATTCTAACTTGACTTTTCTTATGAAATATTTTGGAAGTTACTTTTGTAGGTTCTGAGAGATTGGATTCTCTCGTTATTACATAGACGATGCATTTCTTCTGGGTTGCAGTGCATGACTCTTGTTTCAGCTGTCAGAAATTTGTCTATTACCTATATTTAGGTAACTTAAAATAAACCCAGTCTTGTTTGCTAACAAGAGTTTCACATATGATCGTCTGGAATATAGGTACTTCTGACTCGTCACTGATAGAAGTATAACCCTCTTTACTTTCTATGTCCCTAGCCAGAATGCCAGCCAGATAGCCTCCTTACCTTTAGAATTTCTAAGCTGTGGTCCGGTATCAGTCTCAACTTCCTCTGTAACCTTTCGGAGGCAGAAATCAATCTCTAGGAACAGTGCCTCTGATGTTCCTCATTGAACTTAAGAGAAAGGACTCTCATACTTCCTTTCTTGTCGGAGATATAAGGAGGAAAAATGTGACAACATTCCTACGAATTCCTGCCAGAAGTCTCCTCATTTCTTCAGCCTCAAGCCTCTTATTTACCCTACAAGAGGATTATGGGCCAAAAGTCATTAAACAGGATTTAGAGCCTGCATTCATGATCTAGGCTATATGGCTGGAGTTCTGGCTAGGGTCGTAGAAAATAAAGAGTTATACTTCCATCGATGATGAGTCAAAAGTACCTATACTTCAGCTGATCAAATATGAAACTCATGTTAGCAAACAAGACTAGGTTTATTTTAGTTTACCCCAATATAGGTAATAGACAAAATGTCTGATGGCTGAAACAAGAGTCATGCATGGCAACCTAGAGGAAATGTATTCACTATGAAATATGGCTATACCTGTCACCTTTGTGCTCTTAGCTTTTGGGACCTCTCCCAAAACAAAGACTGAAAGTACCCACTTTTAATGTCTTATTAGGCATGGATAAAATGTAGATACCTTTCAATGCATATAGCATAAGATAATTGGATTTATATTAAGAGAACTGACTATGGTCTTGGATCTGTCTCTTACTAACTTAGTGACCTTGGAGAAGTTACTTAGCCATTTTATACATCTACTTCCTCATCTGTCAGAAGGAAATACCATACCTACTTTATTAAAGCTAAATGCCTGACAGATAGTAGGTTCACAATAAGATGGTTATGGAATGTAATTCTAGAATATGTACTTTTCTGTCTTGCAGTTTGAAGTATCACTGGTACCAGTAACCATTGAGTTTATTGAATTAGCCAACCATATTATTAAATGTCAAGTTATGTACCTGTCCTTTGATTTGTTTGACATGGATTAGAAAGGGCACAGAACTATGTCTTTCGCTAAAAACAGGCAAAAATACCAGTTATTGTAACTATTCTTAAGCCTTTATTTTGTACATACTTAACCTATATTGCACATTTAAAAATTATAAAATGTTTTATTTCTACAAGTAAAATTGTTTGTATTAGTTGTAGTTGTTTATCATGCCATGTCTGTATGGAAGGGATGCCCTTATCAGGTGCAGTAGACATTATGGTTGATTTCCTCAAATGTATCTTACTTCTCACTGACTGCATGGTCATTTAGGTGAGTGGGCAAAGCTCCACAGCCTAGGCTTGATTAACTTGAGCCAGTCATAATAATCCCGTCTGTCTTGTTAACAACTGGTTTCAGAAACCCAGTTCTAAGCATTAGCAATTGACATTCCACTACTACTTGATGAATGGACATGTGACCTCTGTTGGGCCATTAAAACTGGTAGAAGAGTAATTTTCAGGATTAGAGAGAGAGGTTTTTGCCCTTGCATCCCTTGCAGCAGGTGCAATTAAAGAAGCAAGTGCCACCAGAAGCCATCTTACAACCACAAAGGGGAGTAGCCTTAGGATGAAGCTGAATGCTGGACTTACAGAGTGTCAGACTAGAAAGATCCAGGGTCTTCACGTCTTTTCTCAAGTACTTTTCCTCTGGACTTCCAGAATCATGAACTGGTAGAATCCTTTGTCTTTAGTAATCATATGAAAAGCAAAAAGGACACCTCAGTAGGACTGTGTCTTTGTTGCTGTTTTACTCTTTTTTTTTTTAACGGTTATTTATCCAGTTTTGAGAGGAAGAGAGTGTGAGCAGGGGAGGGGCAGAGGAAGAGAGAATCCCAAGCAGGCTCCATACTGCAGGACTGGGCTCGAACCCATGGAACTGTGAGGTCATGAACTGAGCTGAAGTCTGACACTTAACTGACTGAGCCAGCCAGGCACCCCTGTTGTTTCGCTCTTATACTGACTGTGGGTACTCAAGTCATTTATAAGGGGCTTACATATGTATTTATTGAAATATATCATCTTGTTTGTTCTATTTAAGCTTTTCTATTTCAGAAAAAATTGTGTATTTTGAGTGAGTACCTTATTTTTAAGCTGATAACTTTTTAAATGTGTAAGTTTTTAAAATATGGAAACAGCCCGACTATAGCATTCCTTTGTAGTCATGTTGCATGGTATTTTTACATCCATTATGCATATGTATATTTTAAGAAATCACTGCTAAAATTATCTTACTATTATAAGAGCTATTATTTCAAATCATCCACATGCAGCCTTTACCTTCACCACTGTTTTTATCATGGCACCATATAACTCAGTGATCTGTAACTTTCAGTTTACCTCTAATACAACTTCATTATATTCCCCTACATTCTCTCTAATAACACCTCTGTTTGTGACAAACCAAATATTGTTCAAATAATTTTATTATTTTCATCCTTTAAGATTTTTTTATATATATATAAAATATTGGAAGAGAATATATATATATATATATATAATATATATACAACATATATTTAATATTAGAAGAGAAGACAAAAGACAAAAAAGCAGACCCCAAAAATATAAATAAAAACCTTTGCTAAAAGTTTTTAGTAAAATTCAACATAAGAAATGACAGATTGTGCTTGAAGGCATTATACTAAGTGAAATAAACCAATCACAGAAGAAGAAATACTGTGTGATTTCTCTTATATGAAGTATCTAAAATAGTCAAACTCATAGAAGCAAAGAATAGAGTGGTGGTTGCCAGGGGCTGGGGTGTAGGAGGAAACGGGAATAAAATTTCAGTTAGTCGAAATTGATAAATTGTAGAGACCTGCTCCACAACATTGTCCTTATAGATAACAATGCTCTATTGTAACTTAGAAATCTGTGTAGAGGTTCAATCTCAGTTAAGTGTTCTTACCACAATGCAATAAAAAAAAGAAAAGGGGCGCCTGGGTGGCTCAGTCGGTTGGGCCGTTGACTTGGCTCAGGTCATTATTCTTGTGGTCGTGAGTTCGAGCCCCGTATGGGGCTCTCTGCTGACAGTTCAGAGCCTGGAGCCTGCTTCGGATTCTGTGTCTCTGCCTCTCTCTCTGTCCCTCCCCCACTCACTCTGTCTTGCTCTGTCAAAAATAAATGTTTAAAAAATTTAAAAAAAAAGAAAAGAAAAAGAAAATCTAATGGCAATATCTGTTAAAAGAAAAAAAAAGGATATTTCTTTTTTTTTCAATATATGAAATTTATTGTCAAATTGGTTTCCATATAACACCCAGTGCTCATCCCAAAAGATGCCCTCTTCAATACCCATCACCCACCCCACCCCCATCCCCCAGCAACCCTCAGTTTGTTCTCAGTTTTTAAGAGTCTCTTATGCTTTGGCTCTCTTCCACTCTAACCTCTTTTTTTTTTTCCTTCCCCTCCCCCATGGGTTTCTGTTAAGTTTCTCAGGATCCACATAAGAGTGAAAACATATGGTATCTGTCTTTCTCTGTATGGCTTATTTCACTTAGCATAACACTCTCCAGTTCCATCCACGTTGCTACAAAGGAAAAAATTAAAAATAGACCTACCCTATGACCCAGCAGTAGCACTGCTAGGAATTTACCCAAGAGATACAGGAGTGCTGTTGCATAGGGGCACTTGTACCCCAATGTTTAAGGATATTTCTTTTAAATATCTTATTCAAATGACTTTAAAACATTGAAAGCCATCCCTAATTTGTCACATTTAGCAAGACTAAAACAACCTTTTAAGTTTACAGCATGTCTTTGAGGCCACCAAAATTACAAACTAAAAGCTTTTAAAACAGATTAAGACATTTATATTTCATTATCAATTAACTGGCACCTTTATCTAAAATTTATTCTAATATGCATTTGAGCTTTAAAAATGATGTTCATGAGCTCGCATGAATTGACATACACTAATTAAAAGTACAAAGACCTATTAAATTACAGTATGTTTTAAGCAGAAAACAGCAAATATTATCATTTTTTTCTTTTATCTTTGTGTAATGTAATAAATATGCATACTCCATTTTTATAGAACATTATAAAGTTGTACTTTGTATTGCTGAGGGTAGATATAATCTGGGCCAACATGGTTAAGAAATTTAAAATTGTAAACATATTTTCAGCAATGTGCTATCATTACTGTGCAATATAATGTAATGAGCTAAACTTAGAAATTTATTGTATGCAATAATTATTTTCATCTGTACACTAATCTCATTTACCCACCACATGATTATCATATCAGTTTTTAATTCATCTTTTCCCCACAACCACAGTAAAAGCATCGTTTTTCCTACTCTTTGAGCTTTTTATTTCATATCTAAGTAATCAGTTACTACTTTTCAGCACCAAATTCCCCTATTTTTTTCCTGCCTTCTATCAGATTATTATTTTTTAACAGTCCTTAATTGTTACTTTTTTTTTTAATATATGAAATTTATTGTCAAATTGGTTTCCATACAACACCCAGTGCTCATCCCAAAAGATGCCCTCCTCAATACCCATCACCCACCCTCCCCTCTCTCCCACCCCCCATCAACCCTCAGTTTGTTCTCAGTTTTTAACAGTCTCTTATGCTTTGGCTCTCTCCCACTCTAACCTCTTTTTTTTTTTTTTTTTCTTCTTTCCTTCCCCTCCCCCATGGGTTTCTGTTATGTTTCTCAGGATCCACATAAGAGTGAAACCATATGGTATCTGTCTTTCTCTGTATGGCTTATTTCACTTAGCATCACACTCTCCAGTTCCATCCATGTTGCTACAAAAGGCCATATTTCATTTTTTCTCATTGCCACGTAGTATTCCATTGTGTATATAAACCACAATTTCTTTATCCATTCATCAGTTGATGGACATTTAGGCTCTTTCCATAATTTGGCTATTGTTGAGAGTGCCGCTATAAACATTGGGGTACAGGTGCCCCTATGCATCAGTACTCCTGTATCCCTTGGGTAAATTCCTAGCAGTGCTATTGCTGGGTCATAGGGTAAGTCTATTTTTAATTTTCTGAGGAACCTCCACACTGCTTTCCAGAGCGGCTGCCCCAGTTTGCATTCCCACCAACAGTGCAAGAGGGTTCCTGTTTCTCCACATCCTCTCCAGCATCTATAGTCTCCTGATTTGTTCATTTTGGCCACTCTGACTGGCGTGAGGTGATATCTGAGTGTGGTTTTGATTTGTATTTCCCTGATAAGGAGCGATGTTGAACATCTTTTCATGTGCCTGTTGGCCATTCGGATGTCTTCTTTTTTAATTGTTACTTTTATTGACTATATGAAGTCAATAAACCACTGGGATATTTTGCCTTGGGGCTTTTCCTTTTTTAAAAAAATTTTTTTTAAGTGTACTTATTTGAGAGAGAGAGAGACAGATTGTGAGCAGGGAGGGACAGAGAGAGGGGGAGACACAGAATTCAAAGTGGGCTCCAGGCTCTGAGCCGTCAGCACAGAGCCCCATGTGGGGCTCCAACTCACAAACTGTGAGGTCTTGACCTGAGCTGAAGTTGGATGCTTAACTGACTGAACCACCCAGGTACCCCTGTCCTTTTCCTTTCTTATTTCTTAGTAGTTTCATATTATTAGTCAAATTTAGCAGCAGTTATGATACACTTATACATCAGAAATAGAGCCTTACACTCATTCTCTCATTTAAGTTTTATGAGCACTTTACCAAGGTGCCTAGAATTAGTAGCCTAATTCTAGAATGAAAAACTGGGGGATTAAAGGCCTTCACATCGGGGTGCCTGGGTGGCTCAGTCAGTTGAACGTCTACCTTCGGCTCAGGTCATGATCTCGCGGTCTGTGAGTTCAAGCCCCGCATCGGGCTCTGTGCTGACAGCTCAGAGCCTGGAGCCTGTTTCAGATTCTGTGTCTCCCTCTCTCTCTGACCCTCCCCCGTTCATGCTCTGTGTCTCTCTGTCTCAAAAATAAATAAACGTTAAAAAAAAAATAAAGGCCTTCACATCATCCCCGAGTGATAGTTATTAAGAAGTAGGCTCAGCATAAGATACCATGGCTATCAGATTTGGAACCCAAGGTCTTACCTCATGCTTTCTGCTTTTCATTTTCTTGCATGGCTTCATCTGGTTTTTTTGGAAACAGTTGACATTTGACTGCATCTTGCTTCATAAATTTTATTCCGTATGGCAGTTAGTCAGGCCTAGAAAGATATCTTCTAACCTGTCTCTTCTAACCCTTACCAGATATTTTCTATTGCCTGACACATGGAAACTAGTCAGCTGGCTCAAAAAGAAACCCAGAAGTCCTCTTTAGTTCCTCTTTTACAATGCCATCCTTTGGAGAACAAAAAATTTTTTATATGTCTATACCTGTTTTACCCTCAGCCCAATCTATTTGCCAGGTGTTGGTTAATATTTGATAGGGATGTAATCCCTATCAAATTGCCAAGGCTATGTAATTATTTCAGAGTTTCTGGCCACATATTCCTCAGTCTCCATTGAACTGTATTGTTTTCCTTTTTAAAATCTTTGCAGATCTCCTAGGGAATACTTCATGGGACATGAATATACTCCTAGAATCTACTTCATGGGACATCTAGGTCACTGTATGCTGAAGACACATTCTTTTCTTCTCTGAAATAATCACTATTTACTCCTAACTCTTCAATTTTATATATATTTTGCGTTCTCTCATGTTAGGCTTAAAGCACATGTTGGACAATGTTATTGTTCAAAGTGCTAACCTGATCTCCTGAATAGAAAATTATGATGCAGTTGGTTGAAATTTCTCATAAGTTATTCATTTGATAGTCCTTATATCTAGTTATTGTTTTTAAAATCTTACTTGACAGACCCAAGCATGTAGTACCAAGTATGATTGATGACAATAGATTAATTAGACAAAACGGGAACACATTAATTAAATAGCTTGGTTTGTTATTTGCTGTAGGACTGTCCCTGTTTGGAGCTCAAAAGTAAAATACAGTCTTTGCTCCCCTTATTTATTGTTTTCAACATCTGTATTCCTAATAATCTGATTTTATAAATCTGATTATTCAAAGGAATCCATGGAACTTTCACCATTGTTTTTCTGTAAAGTACCTTACTTTTTTCCTTCCCAATTCCTATCAGTTAAAGCTCTTCTTTATTAAGTCATAGTTTGGTGGAACTCCATCTTTTATTTATTTTTTTTAAAGGTGAGCACTATGTCCAATAAGGGACCCAAACTCATGACCCCAAGATCAAGGGTTGCATGGTCCACAGACTAAACCAGACTGGCTCCCCTCAATCTTTGTTAAATAAACAATAGACTATGTGAAATGTAATTCTTTGCTAATGTGCATTAGAGTAAGTAATACGTATATATATCCTTTCAGGAACATTTTATAAATAATAAGTAGAAGAACATCTATCATGATGAATTTCCATAGGGACATTAGAATGTTGAGATTAAAGCCGGATGTGCCCTTGTAATTGTAGATGAACTTAGTCATACTTTCTCCATAGTCTAAATAAAAGTGCATTCATTTTTCCTATTTTTTTGACTTAAAAAAATTTTTAATGGTTACTTTTGAGAGAGAGAAAGAGAGGGAGAATGAGTGGGGGAGGGACAAAGAGAAGGAGACACAGAATCCAAAGCAGGCTCTAGGCTCTAAGCTGTCAGCACAGAGCCCCACCCAGGGATCAAACCCATGAATCATGAGATCATGACCTGAGCTGAAGTTGGATGCTTAACTGACTGAGCCACCAAGGTACCCCCCACTCTTTTGACTTTTTAATGGCTGTTACAGGAATCAGTCACTTACCTTTCAAAGGCCCTTTTGATTTTGATGCACCATCTTCTCCTCTGTCAGATTATTCTATTATTAACTTCCCTTCTTTACATGAGGTTCAAAGTTATAAAGCATATTTTGCTTTATACTTAAACTGTTAAAATGTATAGATATGTACCAGATAGTAATATGGGTGCTAGTTTAAAAATAGTTGCTAAGTTTTCTGTAAAAAGACTGAATCAACATAATGTTCGCCAGAGCAATATATGCATTATATGCAATATATAATATAAATAAAAGGTTGTAATTGTAATATTAACATTTTTATATAAAATTATTTATTTGCCTTTCAGACTGTTTACTAGTTCTTTATTCATCCTTACTCTCGTTTGAATATTTTCCAGGACAGGGTTATAGTATATTGGTATTTTATGAAACCTTTGTAATACATGAATACTGATACACAGTAAGGCACTTTCAGTTGAAAATGGAATATCCAGGACCTCCTGGGTGGCTCAGTCGGTTGAGCATCCGAATTCGGCTCAGGTCATGATCTCACAGTTCCTGAGTTCAAGTGCCACATCAAGCTCTGTCCTGACAGCTCAGAGCCTGGAGCCTGCTTCAGATTCTGTGTCTCCCTCTCTCTCTACCCCTCCCCTGCTCACACTCTGTGTCTCTCTCTTCAAAAATAAAGAAACATTAAAAAAAGTTAAAAAATGGAATATCCATTGGGCTTTTGCAGTGACAAAACTTCTATTAATCATTTATTTGGGGCTAATGACTTTATACATGCCTGGAGAACTATAATCTTAATACTGAAAATTAATTTAAAAGTCATTTTTAGTGTAAAATGGTGAGCTGTTTATTGGTAAGGTTTTACCTCAATAACATTTAATATTGAGGTAAGTGTTCTATGAATTTCAAATCAGCAATTGAGGTAAAGTAGCAAAAGTCAAGCACCATGGTAGAGTAAAAACAACAATAATAATAAAAATAAAAACAAACAGTATCAACAAAAAATTTCAAAATATTCAGAATTGAAATCTGAAAATTATGGCTCTTCATACTGGCAATGCCTTTGGATGCATAACAGAATTCTGAGTCAAAGTCCTTTCAGTGTCTGTATGCCTAAAATATGTCAACCGTGAAAGTTGGGTTGGTGTTGGGAGGTGTGTGTGTTGGGGGGCAGAAAGTGTCGGGGTAGCCAATAAACCTCTACTGCAATTGCTTTCTCTCACTCCAGAAAGGCTAGTTGCAGATACGACTGAATTTGATATTCTAGGATAGCATGGAGTTACTTACTATCTTGTGATATCTAGAATGGAGACTGAAAAGGGACAGGTGGCCAAAAGAGAAAGATCAAAGAAAAAATAATTCACCCGCCATACCTTAGGGGTTGATTATTAATTCCTTTTTTGAAGTACCAAAACAAGCTTTATTTTTCAGGATCTCCAGGTTTAGAAACATCCAGACGTTGTTTTCAGAGTTTTTTGGAAGAATCTTCTTGTAGCATTTAGGATTTATTGAGAACATGAGAAGTCTATTGGAAGAAAACCATCTAAATGGTTCTAAATTCATTTTAACCTTTTCTGAAATGTTGTCTATGGTGTGTTTCCTAAGAAAACCACTTTTGTTTCTCTTTAAATTCTTCTTTAGGAATTTATTCTAGCTTTAATCACATGCAAATTACATTAGAACATCCCTAGGGAGCTTTTATTTTTTTCATTTCAGTTGGTATCTGCTTTGTTTTCATGACACTGCAGTAACATAGACCCATCCTTGTTTTCAGATCAGTCCTCATTTAGTGGAAAGATTCTGGTGATGTTGCTGGCAATATTTCTACTCTGTGTGGCTTTTACAAAACCTAAGGGGCTGTAACCTCCCTTTGGGCAATCTGCCATTAGTCACATTTACTGGATAAACTTGTAAGGTCAGCAATCAGTAAAGTACATGCAGACATAATTAGTTGGTGTTGCTTCTTTTTGAAGAAAACACAAATAAAATGGCTGGAACTACCTCTTTGAGAGTTCAGACCAAAAATTAAAAAAAAAAACAACAAATCTATAATTGAGAAGAAAATAAAAGACTGCATAGAATCACTCTGCAAAAAAAGTCTAACAGTGTCTGAGACTTCTAGAGATAGATCATCTTAATGAACTCAAAGATTTTTAATGAAGGGAAAACACATCTCTGTTTATCCCTTTCAAAAAATGACCATAGAAAGTTCAACTCTAAAAATAAAATAAATTGAAACCCATATCCCTATCTATCTTTTAATAAGAGTGGAAGACATCGCATGATCTTTATAAATGTTTCTAGTCCTTTAATTAACTCTCAGATTTTGTTTACAAATAAGAGTTATAGTCTTTTTCTAGACTTCTAACTTCCTTAATTCTTCATCATTAAGCGAATCCATCAAGTCTACTGCATAAGATTGGGAAAGTTTCCAAATTTTATAGCTGTCTTTTATTTTGAAGCCAAAATATTTTATGAGTCTCCTGGTTCTAATGTTCTTAACTCAGTTGAATATCTGAGCATTTTAGATGAGAGACATTTTTATCACTTTGACAAAAAATGGCAACTTTAATTTTAATGACTCCATCAAAAATTGATCAAGTATGTTGTTTTTGTGAGGCCTTTTAAAAAAATGAATGTACTAACCAATAATGCTAAAGACCCATCCATTTTGGCTTAAAAACTCCCCTTCAGCTTAGCTATTTATTTACATATGTATTTGAAAAAAATGAATCTGAATTGCAGTTAAATATTGAAAGTGAAGGTCACTCTTTGCAGTTTATCATTTAATCAAACTACCAAAAACAATATTCCCTATCCTTATTTATTTTTTTGCAACAATAATTTCCTTTGAAGTACAGAAATGAATGTTACTAGTTTGAGTGAAAATACTTTTGTAATTTCAGTAATTTCTTGAATTTGTTAGATAATGCTTCAACAGCTCTTGATGATTTCAATACTTTTATGGAAGAGATGACTTTTTGAATTAAAGTATTGTTGATGTGTGGTGTTATATTAATTTCATGCATACACAGTGATTTGAGTCTATATGTTATGCTATACTCACCACAAGTGTAACTACCATCTATAAAGAGGTGATTCTTTAAATTAAAAGTTTTTTTCTTTATTTTTGCACTCCAGTTTTAAACTGAATAAAAGGCCCTTTTGAGGTTATTACATGGGTAGTGCCCAGTAGAATGCCCTGTAAAAAGTGAGCATTTGGTATCTAGATGTTCAGTTTCAAAAGTGAAAAGAAATTTTTTTATATAGTGTAAATGCCTTACTTTATAATCAAAATATTTGATAATGCAAGAAATTAGTTAACTTGCCCAAGAACAGCCACAACAACAATAAAAAAAAAAATGTGAGCGGGGGACCTGGGTAGCTCAGTCGGTTAAGCCTCCGACTTCGGTTCAGGTCATGATCTCGCGGTCCGTCAGTTCGAGCCCGGTATCGGGCTCTGTGCTGACAGCTGAGGGCCTGGAGCCTGTTTCAGATTCTGTGTCTCCCTCTCTCTCTGACCCTCCCTCGTTCATGTTCTGTTTCTCTCTGTCTCAAAAATAAATAAACGTTAAAAAAATTTTTTTAAAAAATGTGAGAGCCTTGAGTCTAGGACTAAGGTCTGAGCACACACAGACTACAAGTCTTTGTCACTCTATTTTTTTCCTTTTGCTTGTGGTTGAAATTATCTAAACCTTTTGGGCTTTTGTTAGTTTGTTGTTGTTATTGTTTTTAGATCATATGAATTCAGGAGGGGGGTCCTTTTTTCTGTCTTTTTAAATTTGTCTCAAAATTAGCATATTTGATACTTTTTACACGGTAAGCTCCCTCTTTGTCTATCAGCTATATTCCAGGCTTTTGTGTTAATTCTTCACTTACATGATCTCATTTAAGTTTTCATGTAAAATATATTAGATGAGATCATTGGTGCTTGGGTAAAAGGACTTTCCCATAATCGTAAAGTTGGTCAGTCATAGAGTCACAATTTCAGTTATGCTCTATAGTAGCATGATGTTTGCACTGACTCAGCATCAGACAGGTCTCTACCAAGTTCTTTTCGTGCTCCTGCCACCATCCTACTCTAAAAATTTTATCTGTATCCTGGACTATGGAAATCATCTCCTAACTGGTTTCTCCTCTTCCACATTGGTTAGCATTAGCCAGAATAATTTGTTTTAATATAAATTGATCATGTAACCCATTAGTTTTTTTTCCCTCCCCTTCTCTGTCTCACTTCAACATTGGAGCTAAGTTTGGAAGATAAGGAGTTAGCTAGGCAAAGAAGAGGGATAAGAGTATTCCATATCAAGGAAGCCACCAATGCAGAGAGGCCTCACTTATCCAAAAGGCGAGTTGGCTTGAGATTTTGAAAGTATAGTGTGAAATTTTAAAGTTTGTTTTTGAAAATACATGGGCTAGTATGCATGGAGCTTAGGGGCATGAAGAATGCTTAAAACCAGATGTATATGTGCCTTGTATGCCATATTAGAGTTTTATATATGACACAGAATTGGGTATACATTTTATAGAGATAATTATGTGGTGGCAAAATTAAATATGGAGGATATGTTGTCTTGTGATAGGACAGGAACAAAAATTCCGTTTATGAAGGTGTATTAATGTAGGTAAGAGAGTGAAATTGTGAATTGAGATAACGGTAGTGGGGAATCAGTGTGGATAGAGCTAGATATTAAGGACATTGAATCAAGAGAACTTCATCAATTCGATGAGAAATATTCGATGAGAAGTAGAGTTACTGATGCAGGTCAGAAAACCAGCACATATTTTAATAATCTAATTTCAAAAATGGCAACTTTAAGTCAACATCAGTAGGCATACATGCACATTTTGAAACTGTCTCTAACTTACATTTCCATATTAAAGTACATTTTCTGTTCAGTTTATTCCTTTTTTGATATATTGAGATAAGTTTCAACATATATTGCCGTTAGCGCCAAAATAAATTAGGAGTGTGCATAAATGATTTACCAATTTGGCTCCTATGAATTAAATTTCCATTTTATTTCTTATTGCTCACGTCCTTTATAGTGCTATCAATTCTCTTCTTTCTTGACATGACCTGGTTAAAGTTTCTTGTGCTTGAGTAACTTTTTCCATAAACGTGTAAAATGGAGTTGAATGGAAAGAGACTTCCAAGAATCAGAGATTCTATAGGCTGTTCTTTTACCTGCTACCAAATAACAGCATGGCTTTGTGCAAATGCTTTTTGTATTTGGGTCTTGGAAATGAGATCAAATAATAGTGCTACCTGTCTTACAAGACTATTTTGAAGACCACACTAAATAATATGTGTGAAAAAGCTTTGAAAATGGTTAAGTACACACATAAAATAGTGAAATTGGTTTTTATTCTGAGTTACACCTATGCAGAATCATTTGGCTAATGCATGTAATCACCCTAAAGAAGAAAATAAAATTGTGCTCTTAGAGACTTAAAGTTCACTGAGCTAATAGCACTTACAGTAAAATTTAAATGCATACATTTTTAGTTATAAAGGAAATTACAGTTCCTTTGGTCAACAATCAATATTCACAAACTAGAACATACTGAAAAACTATTTAAAACTAAAACCCCTGCCCACACACATATGTGTTGGAATAGGAATGTATTGCTTATAGATATGTCTTAGGATTTGTGTTAATTTTCTCATTTATTGTCTTAAATATTTATCATATTATAAATCCAATGATGAAATATACATGTATATCTTCTTCCTTATTACTTTGGAAGAGGCCTTTCCACAAAGCCACCCTCTCAGGGTGCAGGAAAGTCAGTTTGCTTTTGAAGAAGGACCAGCCTAAACCTGGCTGGATCATTAGAGACAATCTTATAAAATATTAACATTAGAAGGTATCTTCATGGCCATCTCTTCTGACCTTAAGTTCCACATAAGAATGTCATCTTTGATAACAATATAGAATGAATGTTTTGGCAAACAGTGAGCTCTAAGGCAGCCCATACTAATGTGGGACTATTCAAATAGCATGTTCCTTAATGTACAAAATCCCCACGCAGTTTTTATTCTTTATTCCAAATCATGTTCTCTGACTTTAACACCACCTTCTCCCACTTCTTACAAATGATATTTTGAAGATATTGTCCCTGTTTCTTATCTTTTTCCATTTTTCATTGTAGTGGTTGGGTTGGGCCATGCTCCAGGATGTCTGTCTCCAGGTATGTTTCACAAGCATTCAGAATGAGACACACTATATTCCAGATGTGGTTTGATAGGGACTAAATAATTCACTGTGACTATTAAACTTGCTGTTCTAGATATTTCTTTTCTATTAATGAATGCTGAGATTGCATCCCTGAAACTATTGACCCTAAGGACCATGGAGACAATTAATACCCTAAGTGTATTTCAAATAAACTGCCTTTAAAGACCTATCCTTCACCCTACACATAATAGCTTAGTTTTTTAATCTAAGCATCTTTACCTTTGGCTCTATTATATTTCATTTTGACAGTCTTGGCCCATCCATTAAACCTATGGAGACATTTTTAAATCCCAGTTTTGTGTCAGTCATAGATTCACAGATTTAATAAGCACTGTTTCTTCATGCTCTTGCAAGTCAGTATTAAAATGCAGAGCAAGAAGAGACCAAGGACGGTAGGGTTACTGTCTAATGAAATAATGTATCTGAAAATGCTTTGCAAACATTATTTTCTATTCATCTTTGGTTCTGCGTTCTTCCTTCTGTCTCTTATACATACCACTTTATAATCTGACCTTATGGAGAATTTCTCCAGTGCAGTCTTCTTCATCGTTTAACTTTCTTTCCAATAACCTCTTTGCCATCAAAAATCATTTCTAATCATACCATACAGATATTACTTTTAGAACTTTCTTCTCTTTTTGAGTCATCTTTTTTTCTTAGAAACTTTCTTCTCAAGTAATAACTTCTTTGAGGTTTTTTAGTATATGATTTTGCTTTGTTTGCAGTTAAACTTTAATTTGTATTTCTTGAGTGTCTCTTGTCTGTAGGTGAGCATGGTTGATGCCATGAAGCATACAATTATCTGTGTGATATTCGAGGCACTCAAAAGAGCTTATAGGCCAATAGGAGATCTAAGGTACATGATGGACCATTAGTTGTACATCGTAAGTGTGATTTCTGTCACTTCCATTCTCTTATTTCTTCTCTCATGGTATTTTTTTTTAATGTTTATTTTTGAGAGAGAGAGCATGAATAGTGGAGGGGAGGAGAGAGAGAGAGAGAGAGAGAGAGAGAGAGAGAGAGAGAGAGAGGATCTGAAGCGGGCTCTGCACTGACAGCAGAGAGCCTGAGCCAGGGCTTGAACTCCTGAGCCATGAGGTCATGACCTGAACTGAAGTTGGATGCTTAACCAACTGAGCCACCTAAGAGGCCCCTGTAAGTATGGTTTTAAGCCAGCCCTCATCCACTCCAAAGAAGTACTCCTTATGCTTTTAAACATCTTCTATGCCCATATTGCTTTTCAGCTTGCTTTCAGTGTTTTCATCTCCCAATGTTCATGTGGTCCTTGGATTGTCTAAGATTGCTCCCAAATCTTCTTTTATCCTACTGTGAGTCTACTTTACAATTTTTCAGTAGTTTCTCAGGACTTATAGCTTCATGTTCAACTCAGTCTTGTCGAATATATATGTTCTAGGGTTTTTATTATAGGCATGCTCTCTCTCTCGATCCACATATCTCTATATATACATTAAGATATCCCACTATTTATACTTATATAGTGTTCTAATACACACTTCTGTGTGTATTAATCAAAATATTTACTTTATTCATATATGCTTAAAGTATATATTTCTACTTGTATACTATATAGATATTCCTGCTATACCATATATATATAGTTCGCCTGTGTGTGTGTTCAATTTTCTTATATAATAGATGTATTTCTTCAGATATATGCATTTTAAGTGGATGTATTTTTAATATAATTTGTTATGCATTCTTATCAGAGCTTAAAATTGATTAAAAATGAAGAAACAACTACCATTACAAAAACACAGAAGAATTGCTTTCCACACTACTAAGGATTTACGTCCACTCTTATGTCACCTCACATTTCCCAAATGCCAGAAATCTACATTTTTCTTTGATTATTGACTATAAAAGGAAAATATCAATTAAGAGCAGGCAGAGGCTCTACTCAACCTCAGCCCAGTAGGGCACTCAGCCGTTCAATAATTTACCCTACCACATTCCTGATAAAAATCTAATTCCTGTCCTGATAATTAAGCCACTGATGAACTCTCGTACCAAAAGCAAGGAGAAATTTAGACCTTTTTGTTGACTAATGGATTTAAGTTTTTCCCCATTCTTTCTGTGAGACACACTATAATCCAGATGTGATTTGATAAGGACCTAATAATTCGCTGCAGTGTTAAACATGATGTTCTGGATATTCCTTTTCTATTAATGAATGCTAAGATCGCAGCTTGCAACTGTTGGCCCTTAAAGGTCACTCTAAGGCACACGACATACCGTTATCTAGATTCACATGCAGTTGAGAAAAATAATTCACAGAGATCCCATATACCCTATGCATAGTTTTTCCTAATGGTAACCTCTTATATAACTGTGGTAAGATACTAATGTTACAACCAGGGAACTGACATGGAGACAATCTACTTATCTTAATTCAGATTTTATCAGTTTTACATATACTTGTGGGTATTTTCATTTATTTTTCTAAATTTTATCACATATGTAGGAATATATAAACTGTCCAAATATAGAATAGTTCTATCCTCACAATTTTCCTGCTACCCTTCATAACCACAACTGCCTTCCTTCCCACCCCTAACTCCTATCTATTATATTTAATGTCAAAAGAAGAAATGTACTCATGTATTACTTATATAATGAATATTAATAAATGGTACACATACTTTATCATATTCATATCAAAAAATAGATCTGATTTCTACAAATTTATGCATGAGTCAGAATTCTGAAGAGAATACGTAATATAATATGCATGTTCTGAAATTCTATCTAAATGTGTTTTGAAAAATTCTTATGTTTAGGGAGTATATAGGATTATTATTTCTTTATGAAATAATTTCCAAATTCACCTGCAAGAGGTGACATGGAAGGAAGGAAGGAAGGAAGGAAGGAAGGGAGTGTGGGAGGATAGGAAAGAGAAACAGAGAGACAAAGAAGAGGAGACAGGGAGGAGGGAGGAAAGGGAGAAGGGAGAGAGGGACAGTGAGACAGAGTTGGCAGATATAAAGGGTCTCAATGAATCATGCATCATGGAACCAAATAAATGGTCAGAGGTCGATTGAGATAAGAAGACACGAATATGCAGGTTTGCTACTATGTAATAGTCAGCTGTGATGACATCATGTTCACAGTAAGCACTAGTGTGGTCAGTATGGACTAATATTCAAGACATGACATCTCATCCTTATGAAACTTAGCACCCTGAAGAAAGGAATGGAAAGAGATAAAACATCAAGGGGAAATCAGTTGAAAAATAGGTTGAAATGTAGAGATTTTTGATTTATATAAAACAAAACTTTTTTTTTGCAAGCTACATATATAGGTATGTGCACATGTGCAATATACAAATAACATTCACAATGACATTATGATGTTGGTTTTATTATAATCATTTTAAAACCAAGAAACATAAAGTTTGAGTAAATCCTTAAGAGTCACTGAAGACAGATGGAAGGAGGGAGGAAGGGAGGGAAGGAAGAAGACATGAAATGAGAGACAGGAAAGAAGGAAGGAATGAGGAGGAAAGAAGAAAGCACTACATGTAGATACATGTAGTTAAAGTAAACATTATATCGATAAGAACATATTTATATTTTCTTTTAATTGAAAAAGATTATTATCAGAGTCATAGGCTGACATGCAGATTAGTGTAACCATAATATCTGCATGCTGACTTTTGTCAAACCACTAATAAAAATGTTGCATTTTATTTTTCCATGTGTTCAAAGAAACAGAGGAGGACTGACATTTATTTTTTCAGAGCAGATCATGAGCTAGGACAGCAAGAAGTACAAGTACAGTTCTCTCCCTTCACCAAGGGTTGAAGATATGCCACTCAGTTGACTTTTGGAAGAAAAAAAAAATGTTTCCCAAACTTTGAAAATCATAGACATTCAAGAAGTTATCTTTTAAAAAAAAATTTTTTTTTAACGTTTATTTATTTTTTATTTTTTTATTTTTTTATTTTTTTTATTTTTTTTATTTTTTTTTATTTTTTAATATATGAAATTTACTGTAAAATTGGTTTCCATACAACACCCAGTGCTCATCCCAAAAGGTGCCCTCCTCAATACCCATC